>NW_023646558.1:0-7612 GCF_015228065.2 Penaeus monodon | reverse complement strand
AAAATGATTTTTTAAAAAACGCCTACTTGCGTCCAGTGGGGAACTGTTCAACAAAAGAGGAGACGCAATGAAGCCTTCAGAGATATTCGAGAAAACTCCCAGTTTTTTCAGGGAATTTCACAGGTCTATTATCCAACACAGATTTTTAATGGTTATGAGGCAAGGCAAAGCAAATTGTACTCAGCGTGTGCACTAGTACACTTGACAGTTGTTTTACTGTATTGTTTTTATGACTGGTAACATTATTTTGGAATATAATATCCTCGATAGCTTTTTATATTGCATGGTGGGTTTTGCTGTGGCATAGCTATCGAATCCAATACGAATATGCATGGAAATATCCGAGTAGGAAAATGCACCTAGCAACTCGATAAATGTTTACCAAACACTCAATTCCTGTCGAGCGAGAGGTGTCACGTAGGCAGTAACCATCGGAAAAAAACGGCTCTAATATACCTTTACCACACGACCCAACAAAAGGGTTAACTATCTTACTTGTTCCTAGGAATTACATAGCTTATTCCTAACTGCTGAGGAACAAACCTCAAAGGGGTCGCGTAAAGCCGGCACGGAGGCCACGAAGCCTTGGGAAAAAATACTGTTGGCGTATTTACTATGTCCAAATCAGGATTATACTGTGAAGCCATAAATATTGTATTATATATTGTAACTAGAGCTTGTACAGATTGCAGATTTTTTTTCACTTCCTTCAGAATGAGTAGAAAAACAAATAAATGGAACCGCTGATATTAGAATGTCGATGTACCAGAGTTTTGAAATTGGAGTCGTGTAAGTGCAAGGTTGAGAACCATGCAGAAATGAAAAAGAATTCAGACAAACCAGACAATGTTCTCGGCAGAATTCACTCAGAAATTTAGAAACAACGTAAGATGATGTTCCAGGGTTTCCTTGGAAGATAGAATCGGGGTAACGCATTAATAGAGATGCAAAACGACCATTCCTATAAAAAAAAGACGAACCATGGCCACCCTAGTTATGCCCTTGGCTACACGATCCAGCAAAAGGTTTGTTCAATTGCGATCATAATAGGATGTGGGTGTGGGTTTGTGCGTGTGCGTCCGTGTGAGTGTGCGTGCGTGTGTGTGTGCAGACGGCAATATAATCCCAGTTTAAAAGGTGTTAGGCAGGGCGACACCATCTCACCAAAACTGTTAGCAAGGAAATATTCAGTCAGAATGGAGGGAAATAAGTTCAGAATAGACGGCGAAAGTCTAAAAATCTAATATATGCAGACGATATGATTTTCTTCTCTAAATGAGCTGTAACAATTAATAAACAATTTGAATAGAGTCTGAAAGCAGGACTTAAGATGAACAGGAAAAAACGCAAAGTAGAATATTACGAGGTTCCTTGCTACTATTAAAGATGAACAGTAGAAAACAGACCAAAGTAGGAATTATATTAGAAGGTTAAGGGGAATGGCAAGCATATAATGTAAGGACAGTAGGAAAGTGGACAAAGAAATTAACAAACTGAGGATATGGCTAACATAAGGATGCCAAGGACAAGACCTGTGACAAGGTGGCTTGACGAAATGCCGAAGGTCGGGGGCCAAAATTGGAAACATTGGGAGAGGCCTACGCCCTGCACCGGAATATCACAGGTTACTGCTGTTGCTTATGATGATGATATATGTGTGTATGTGTATGTGTGTGTGTGTGTATGTGTGTTAAAATGGATACTACTCTCCATAATGATAGCATTTGTTTACCACACTATATTAACTGCAATCTGAATTCCATATGTATCCATACTGAAAATATGAAACATGTAACCGGCAGTCTATAAATTTTAGTTTAGTGATCATTTGTTATAGGAAGGATTACACTAAACAGAGAAATGACATTCACTTTTGAGTAAATCGGTTGCCTCAAATGGAAGACAACACAGTCAAATATAAAGTATGCTTTCTGTGAGCAAAATGAGTGACGTTGCAAATACGGCAGTCAAACCAGAATAGAACACATCAATGCACAGAGTCTCGTCGGTCACTTCAAAACAATTGAATTGCTACATAAGGAGAGAAATGTTGATATTTCGTGGATTAGTGACACTTAGCTTCACCAAGAAATCTCAAGCAGTTTCATCAGCATTCCAAACTTTCATGCTTACAGATGTACTGCAGGTCGTTGAGGTGGAGTCTGCTTATATGTAAGATTGATTATCTAAATTAACTACCACGTCAACAGCTAAGATCATTAGCGAATACTTTGTTGTGACGCCCTTAAATCAAATAAGATCTCTACAACTGTAAATAATACAGCAGTAGAGGACGTCTGGGTAACCGTACAAAGCAGCATATATCCTTCTGAATAAATCAAATTCAAAATCAAAACATCTTTTGTGAATAAGCCTAAAAGGATTACAGAAAGTACCTTATCCAAATTAGACGTTATAATAACACACAGATCCAATTTTATTTTTCACAAAGACACTACAACCTTGCTGATCACGAGTTTTTAACCATGATCTTAAAAGTAGAAATACCGAAGTGAAAAGTAATCACTAGAACTTCTCCCGACTTAACGCATTACGATCCTCAGTTACTCTGGCAATATATTACAGCCAACGAATAGTCACTCTCAAAGATTTTAACAACAGATGACACTGACAGACATGTTAATATTCTACCAGATATGATAAAGAATGGCATAGATGTTCCTTTTAAAACTAAAACAGACGTGCTCCTGCTCCTTGGATAAATGACAACATTAAGAGAGCCATAAATGAACATAATACTCACTAAGCTCTCATGATAAACAAAACTGACACCTCCCTTCAAACATAAGAAATGTGAAACCACTCATCCATTGTGCGAAATCAAATCATTTCATATGTTCAATAAATGTAGAAACGATTCTGCCGAAACATGGAAACTAGTGCCTAATAAGAAATATAACACAGACATTTTAATAACTTTGCAGAAGTCGGTAAATTCACTTATGTGAACAGAAAACAATCAACAAAACAAGTGAATCAAGGACTATAACATACACTTCTAGACCGCAACCAGTGGGAGTAGGAACAATTATCCTAACAATAAAACACTTAAGAAAGACGTCTTCCCTCGGAGCGAATGGCATTGCACATCGGTTCATAAGAGCAATTGCATACTAACTGGCATTTGTTATTAACACTTTTATAGTCACCGATGCTTATCCATCATTTTGGAAACATGGCTTATTTTCAAATCCGGTGGTAGAGACGAAATGAATAATTACCGACCTATTACTATACTTCCAGTAATACGTTCTCGAGAAAATACTTGCAAACCAATTGAAAGCATTTTTGGAAGTTATATCTAACACGCAACATGGTTTTAGGTGTAAAACTATCAACCAAACAACTAAACGTCACATATGAAATTTACAATGAGAGAGACAACCAGATAAATTTGCTCATTCTGTGAGATTTATCGAAGGCCTTTGGCAGTATCAGCCATAAAAAATGCTTCTCAACAAATTAACAAATCATGAAATTGATAAGTATTGGTTCAAAAAGTACCTGTCCGCGTAAACTCAACCGGTAAAAAATCAATAAAAAGTATCATCAAAGCAACCAGTTTCGTTCGGTGTTCCACAAGGCTCCGTTCTACATCCAGTCTTATTCATTATATTCATTAATGATCTGTCGTCAAATGCAAAAATTCAGTATGACTCAATTTCTTCATGCTGCCTCTTCAAACTATCTAAATGAATTGATAGGAAAAAAACAAACTGACCCTAACAAAAGTAAAACAATACTTCGATATGAATGGCCTTCAACAAAAATTCCAAGGTTGCTGCATCAAACCCAACACACAAAAAATCTAAGGGTATACACATACATATTTGAACGGATTTGTCTGTGGAGAACTGCCAGGAACTAAATAAAATAACACCAACGAGATATGTTTAAGACATTTTGAGAACGGGATGTATATGCATGCCACGTCTCCATGCATGATACATTCAGCAGCCCTAACCATACCCGGTATGTTTTCTCTTGAAACCTAATAATGGTATTAAGTACAAGTTTTGCTTATTATGAAGAGGAAGTCAGATTAGTTGTGGTAGGTCAGTAACTATATGAATTATATGCTACACATTCCTGGTTTAAAGATTTCAATTTGGCAGACCATGTACAGGTACCCTTGGCATAAAGCAATTAATAATATTTCAGCTCAAGTGTAAGTAATGTAAGATGCAGCTACCACTCTGTATAGTTTCGCGACCGCAGCCATTGGTGCCGCACCGATGCCGGCATCACTACTGGTGCCACTAATATTACCATCTCCGCTGTCCCCCTCACCACTTCCAGACACCCGATGTCGGTTCCAACTCTTCTTGTGATAATTATAGTACCACCTCTATATCGTAAGTTGCACTTTTAGAAAACTTAAATAATGCTAATAATTGTGTCACGTTGATATAAATATTACTATACTTTATTAAAATCCTAGTCAAACTTTTCCAAAAATATCTATCTTTTAAATCAAATACATTTTTTTTTTCAGAGTGTATTAATCATACCTACACGCTGGAATCCTGAACCGAGTTTGTAGAAAACTCAACCAGCATATGCGCAGCAAAACGTTGGTGTATTCAGTTTATTTCTGTTAAGACAGAAGACTGAAACTCATTACATATATGGAGAAAAAATCATAGCAGAAAGTGGTGGTAATAAAAAAATATTGGAGCTAATAATCATGCAAAGATTAAGACCAGGAACTTGAATAGCATCTGGCAAGTGCTCGAGTCATCAATGCCCCCATGCATAAAACCTTATGTTAATCCTTTTCATGCAATAATCGATTATATACAACTATTGATATCTGGGAAATATTTAATTCTGATTTTCTAAAGTGCATTTTCGCTCCAAGAATAACAGTGGCAGTTTGCAAGTACAACCAACTAAGGACTAAAAATATAATGCAAAAAGGTTTAAAAATTTGTCGGTAAGAACACTGAGAATCATGATCAGCAGTAGTCATCACAATTTGGGGGCTGAAAGAACATTACAAAGATACCAGATAAGAGAGATCGTGTGCATAAATGTTTAATTAAATATTTAGTTAAATATTATATGACCAGAAGGATTATTAGGGACTTCGTGGGTTCTTTGTATGGCAAAAAGCTGGCTTGCACGCTTTGAAAAAATTTGAAATTTCTAAGCATGATGAAAGATACCTTTTTTAAAGTGTCTGATGGTTCATGAATGGAAGTGATATGTAACCAATCTTCAACAGGAAATCAGTAAAAAAATTTTTTTTTTGGTATGTATGTATATATGAATAAAATATAATATATATATAATATATATATATTAATTTATATATATTTTAAAAATATAAAATAATATATATAATATATTATATAAAACGTAAATAAAATAAAATATATATTTTATATCTAATATATATATCTACATGTGTGGTGTGTGTGTTGTGTGTGTGTGTGTGTGTGTGTGTGTGTGTGTGTGGTGTGTGTGTGTGTGTGGTGTGTGTGTTGTGTTTACATTATATGTACATATGTTTTATTCATATATATATATATTTATATATATTATTATATATATATATATATATATGGTGTTGTGTGTGTGTGTGTGTGTGTGTGTGTGTGTGTTGCGGCGTGTGTTGTGTGTGTGTGTGAATATAATATATAATATTACACATACACAAACCCATACACATACACTCCCGCACACAAAACCCAAACACAAAACCCCAATAAACCACACACATACAAAACATAACACAATGATATATGGGGTGTGGTGTGGGTACACACACACACACCACACAACACACACAAAACACACACACACACACACCCCACACAAAACACACACACACACACACACACACATATATATAGAGAGAGAGATAGATAGATATAGGTATAATATATGCATATATTGTATATAGTGTATTGTTGTTTTTTCCCTTAGCTTTATCCCATTATTTTTTATGGGTTCGCCAGATAATCAGGTTCTGGCAGATAATCTTATATGGCCGGATGCCCTTCCTGACCCCAACCCTCTCTATTTACCCGGCTGGGAGAGGCACTGATTTGGGCTGGCTGTTTCCTTGAGAAGGAGGCTTTCTCACTGCTGGGATCAGCTCCCGAGCCATGGGGCCGACAGACATCACATAGCCAGCTCGGTCACAGCTGGATACTGCACTGAAGTCGCCCAGAGCAATGCAAATATCTTGCCAGGGGCAAATTTCTGCCACAGATGCGAGTTTGGCGTAGAACGCCTCTTTCGCATCGAGATTACAAACATCGGTAGGAGCGTATACACGCAATAAGAGCATGAAAGCAAAGGGATGCTTCAGTCTCAATGCCATAATACACTCATCAACTGGTGTCACCTCAACTACCAAAGGCTGAAGTCGGTTGGAGATGGCTATGGCTACACCCTGGAGGTGATGACCATCACTGCGGCCCGACCAGTAGTAGGTGTACCCACCCATATGATCGTGCCACTACCAGGTCTTCTCGCCTCCGAGAGGACAGCCACCTCAACTCCCAGTCACTCCAATTCCCTCGATAGCAGACGGTAACTGCTCATCCTGCCGCAAGATGTACCAAGCAGCTACTGGAAAGCTCGCTGAGGTTAAGCCTCGGGCGGTCACTCCGGGTGCATGCCACCTCAGTTCTACTGATTACTGGTTTCACCAAACAATATGTCTGGCGTATGCAGGTGTAACTATTTCAAAGAGGCAGAGATAGTCCTCCTAGTTAGGTGGAGACTGTGAGTTGAGAAGGAGCCTGGGGGATTCCACTCAACTTTTCTTTTCTCCTGACAAACCTCTACACCAATGATTTGAATACAGAAATGATAATTCATATCACATCGCCCGTCGCGTGGTTATCAAGGGGCGCATTATTCAGTGGGCAACCAGGCTGACAATGTTAAATATGCATCTGGAAGACAAAGAAGGAAAAGAAAACATGTCCAATTAAGAAACATTAAAAATCGGAACGTGGAACATAAAGAAAATGAAAGAGATGGGTAAATTGCATACTGTCTGTAACGAAATGGATATGATACAACATTCAAATACTAGGAATCAGTGAGACCAATTGGAAAGTAATGGAAGTTTCAAAACTAAAGAAAACAAGACAGTTTTTTTTATGGAAAGAAGAAGGAAACTTTAGAGTCACGGAGTTGCTATGATTCTCACGAAAAAATGCATAGCACAATTGGGTACAGCCTAATAAATGATCGTGTTATAAGGTCAGAATACAGCAAAACCTTATAACATTATATTATACAATGCTACGCACCAACCAACCTTGCAAGTGATGAAGAAATGGAAAAATTTTATAACACTCCAAGAAACTTTAGCACGATCCCTAACGGAGGTGTAAAAATAATTGTGCCAAAGTAGGCAAAAATGATTAAAAAAATGAACATCTGTGCAAATTCGGCCTAGAGATATAAATGAAAGATGTGAAGTTTTTATTGAATTCGTAGTACAAATAATCTAGTTATAGCCAACACATTGTTCCAACCACCCAAGACACTTGTGCACGTGGCACAGTAAAAAGCAGAAAATTGATTACAGTAACCGAAGAAAAAAGATAAACAAAATGCCAAGAAC
>NW_023646557.1:2500-7612 GCF_015228065.2 Penaeus monodon | reverse complement strand
CTTGTGAGGGGTTCTATTTTTTTACAAATTTTTAAAAACCGGTTTTTTTTAAAAGTGAAAAAATTTTTTTCTTTGTATTTTCCTATCCAAGTATTTTTATTAACTGCAAAAAATTTATATATTTCTTTTTACTGTGTCTGATATCTAGTAAAAAATGTTGCTGTGAAAATCTGCCGTTACAGAAAATACTGAATTTCATGTGTAACCGTGGATTATATACAATGTATTTTTGTACAGTTGATCAGAAATTCGATCTTGACATTTATATCTGAACATCTCACAAAGGGTGTGATAATTTTTGCATTACACTTTAATTATTCATCCTATATGTGTAGATATACTTTTTTGAAGTTTAGGTTGTATGTTAAAAACAGTTGTTGAATGAATAATTATGAGAGAAATAAATATATCCATAAAATAAAATAAGATATAAATATGGCATTGCTATCACATATTTTGCTGTTTTTACAAAAACAAAATATTATATACATGTACGTGTATGTGTGTAAATTTGTATAGTTTATGCATCTATGTGTGTGTGTGTGGTGTTGTGTTTTTTGTTTTTTTGTTTGTAGTATGCATGTATGTATGTATGTGTATTGTGTCACACAACACACACACACCCACCCCACACCACACACACACACACACACCACACAACCCACACACACCCCACACACACACACACACACCACACACACAGTTATAGATAACTTAATATGTGAGGACAGGTGTATGAGATTCCAGTGAACGTTATGACGTATCATGAAATAAGTAACAAAGGGTGTCATATGAAGTTCAGAGAAATAAATAATGTTATAAATGCTATTATGCCAACACATGCGATATACTGTACAAACACACACGTCTAGTGACATGCAAAAGTATTCAGCAAGGGTTCGATGATTGTCTTAGTGTAAAATAAATTTTACTTGTTTGAAAAGGGGAGAATTCTTTTCCTTGGTTATGCACATTTGACACTTATGGTCAATTCTGTTAACCAAATTTTTAGTTTTTGATAAAAAGTCTGATTTTCCGGGTCAGAATATTCATGTTATGTTTCAATGCTTTATTGAACTTAAATATTTTCAGTCAAAAATAAAAACTTAACAATCTGAAGATTTAATAGTAGAGCCATTATATTTTGTATGTAATAAATTTTCAATACAGTACATATATTTTTGTTTCAATCATTTTGTTTGATTTCTTTTTGTCAATGAATTTCACTCCATTCAGTAGTATGTTGTACGAGAATGTAAACAAAAACTAACTTGCCACTTCTGCTGTCCAACGAAAACGAATGTACCAGGTATATATGTTGCAGCAGTACATGGGCTGTCCACTGTGTGAATTTTTCTGCCCATAAATAACCCCATAAACGCCCAAAGACCGTGCCCTTAGTTGATTTCTATTTCCTTAATTTTTGGATTTTTTTTTCTCTAATGCCATGAACATGAGTACTGATATCATCTTTTTTTTGTTACTATCACAGATATTTTTTGTAATCATGTAATACTGAGAAAAATAAAAAACATAAATGGATCTTTGCGAAAAACAAGGAAAGGGTTGACAGCTGATATAGGTAGGGCTAGTCACTGACCACCTTATTGACTAAGTATTTGTAGAGCCATCTATGTAACACAGTCATTATACTAAAATCACGACGGGCTGTCATGCATATCATGTCATCCCAGCACAATGGGCGAAAAATTAAAATAATTTGTACAATAAACTGTAGCAGAAAATGGGTAATGCATATAAATATACACAATTTTTTTACCACTAGTGTTACCATTTATATCTATATGTAAATTAAGATTTACGGGCACATGATATCAAACAAATTTTAATAACTTATCCCTGGGAAGCCAGGTATGTAACAATGCTGTCCCTCAAGATGGTACCTAAAATTAAAATAGCCTTCCAAGGGGTTTGCATTTGACACCTCTTTTTTAGGGAAATTATTATTTAGTAGTATACTCGCCCATGCATATTTTTAGGTTTACATTTACCTGCAGAATTCGCAGAAAAGACAATGCTTAGACCACTTCCACAGAAAGAAATGCTGAATTTGATCCTGCATATCGACAGGTTCAAAGAACAAAGTATTAAATTGACTTGTGAAGCAGCCGGCGCATTACAGCCTTTAACTGGCCAGTATGACCAGTATCCTTACACTTATTAATAACATGCATTTGCTAAATCCCATATCACTCACGAGTTCTCTTCTGTAGCATCCTTGAAACCCCAGACCTTGATGCATCCTCAGACACGTTTGCGCTTTACACGCACATTATTGAAATTTATAGCGTTCGTTTGCCTCCAGCTGGAAAAAGTGATACACTGTGGACGGGCCCAATCGGAGCGTCATATTCCTATTCAGCATGTTTCAGTTAGGGATTTATGTATTCATTTATATAAAATTTATGTTTAAAGATGTGTTAGATGTTTCTGTACCATTTTGTTAGGATACCAAATAGAGGTTCACTCATTGGGGGTAAAAGTTAGAAAAATTGAAGTTACTAAAACATGCTAAGAATATCCAAAGTGTGCGAGTCACATAACTAGCAGAGAAAGGATGTATATCTAGATTTGTTGATATAAATAGACTGATAAATGCCTGAGATCACTTGAATTTTTTATATTTCATGTGAACTTTCCATGATTTTGCTTATAATATAATCATACCAGCATTTTAAATAGTTTCATGAGGAACGTTTAGCTGCGTAAAAAAGTCAGAAAATCGCATTTATTGCAATTAGGAACAAACATCAGTGCATCATCAGACATCAGCCACAGATATATGTGTCTATGTATAATTACTATATATAAGTATATATTATATATAATATATATATATATATATATATATATATATATATATATATATATGTGCATATGTATAAATGCATTTGTACACACACACACACACACACACACACACACACACACACACACACACACACACACACACACACACACACATATATATATATATATATATATATATATAATATATATATATATATAATATATATATAGAGAGAGAGAGAGAGAGAGAGAGAGAGAGAGAGACAGAGAGAGAGACAGAGAGAGAGACAGAGACAGAGAGAGAAAGAGAAAGAGAAAGAGAGAGAGAGAGTGAGAGACATATGCATATGCAAATATATATATATATATATTATATATATATACATTTGTATATACATACATAAGGCCGCGGTGGCCGAGTGGTTAGAGCATCGGACTCAAGACTGCCACGACGCAATCTGAGTTCGAGGGTTCGAGTCACCGCCGGCGCGTTGTTTCCTTGGGCAAGGAACTTCACCTTGATTGCCTACCTAGCCACTGGGTGGCCAAGCCAGCCCAAGTCAGTGCTGGACCCAAGCCCTCGCTTGGGTCCAGCACCTCGCTTACGTCACAAACATTCTCAGAACAAAGATATCAAATTTCAAAATGCTAATATATTAATTAGTACCACCCATTCATGTACATTTTTTTCACCACCCCCTCCACAGCTGTTTCGTTTATATAATTATAAAAAATACAAATCAACCAATTGTCTAAGAAGTACTTTGTTCTCGGCCATACGCGTAGTTGCGTTTAGTTCCCTTGTTTCAGTCCTTTCGTTTTATCATCCGTGAATAGTTAACAATAAAATTTTCCATTATTACTTTATATTGGAATATATTTACATATATTCATATGTATATTATATTATATGTATAATATGTATATATCTAAATATATATATATATAATATATATGTATATATGTATATATAAACATATTTACCCCCCCCCTCCCACATACACACACACACACACACACACACACACACACACACACACACACACACACACACACACACACACACACACACACACACACACATATATATATATATATATATATATATATATATTATATATATATATATATTATATCATACATATACATACACACATTTATTCATTTAAGTATACATATATACATACGTTCACGCATATATATATATATATTATATATATATTATATATATATATAATATATATTATATATATATATATATATATATATGGCACGGTCCATGGCTATAGCCAGTCACGAGTATGTCATTTATCTGTTTTTTAAAATTTCTTTCAACTTCTCTTTATAAATAAAAAACATATATAATACATGATTACTCATGTAAGGGTATTTACAAATACATGCATAGACACACACACACGCACACGCACACGCACATATACATACACACA
The DNA here is from genome assembly GCF_015228065.2 of Penaeus monodon. Lineage (NCBI taxonomy): Eukaryota > Metazoa > Arthropoda > Malacostraca > Decapoda > Penaeidae > Penaeus > Penaeus monodon. Next base: position 3,350 of record NW_023646557.1, on the reverse strand, counting down.
CATACACACACGCACAGGTACATATATATACACACACATACACACATGCATACGCACATATACATACACACACACACACACACGCACATGCTCATATCCATACACACACACACACACTCATATATGTGTGTGTATATGTATATATATATTTTTTCTTTCTTGTTTTTTTTTTTTTTATTATTTTTTTATTTTTTTACTATTTATTAATTTTTATTGTTTTTATTTTTATTTTTTTTATCCACTTTAAAATATTTATTTTAATGAACTTAGGTTTTTCCCGGAAAGCAACAATCTTTTCCAGGGTCTGGTTAAATTACGTTATGTTAGAATAATCTAAAGGGGGGATTTTTTGTTTTAAAGCTTTGGACAGAAATTCAATGCAACATAAAAAGCGAGTCAGACGGAGCGAATCTTGTATACTTTTTGTTAAAGACGATATGCTTTTGTCTTGTATTTGCAGGTGAGTCCCAAAATAAAATTTAAAAAGCAGCAAAAAACGGGTTTGGGTTTTAAGGGAAATGCACACCGACGTTTTTTTTTGGTAACAGTGTGTCAAAAAAAAAAAATTTTTTTTTTTCTTTTTAATTCACAGGTAAATTTCGGGTTTGTGTTGGTTTTTAAGGGGGAAAAAACTCTTTTGTGGGTTTAGGGAAAATTGTTAGCCAGCCCTTTTCTTGGTGAACTAGAAAGCTAGCTAGAGCCCATGGTGAATGATCGGTTGAGAAGTTTTTTGGCATTTGGGGGGAGACCAGTAAGGGGAAATAATTGAAAAGATGGAATTGCACTGTTATCGTCACACACACACACACACACGCGCCCCACACACACCCCACACACACAACACACACAC
>NW_023646556.1:0-7613 GCF_015228065.2 Penaeus monodon | reverse complement strand
CCCCAAGAAACCCTTTAAAAAATTTTTTGGGAAAAAAACCCCAAAAACCCTTTCAAAAAGTCCAGACACTTTCACCATTCTCGGAAACACCACATCTCCTTGTTCCAGTTTCTTTTTCATCTCTGCACAAGGGTCCATGAATTCCATAAAGAAAAACGGGCCAGAGAAACATTCAAAAAATTTTTTTCTCGTTCAATAGATATCTTAGAGTTCGTAGAAATGCTTTTTTTTTTCCCATTAATTTTTTTCTTAAAATTTTGAAATTCACTTTTTATACTTTGTCGCCCCTGACATCATTGTTACATGCTTTAAGTATTAAAATTTCTTGATTGTTTAATTTTACATGTAGGAATTTTTGTTCTTGCTAAACACCAAAAACTTTTTTTCTTTTTGTTAAAGTAACCCTCTGACTTCACTTTCATTTTTAAAACTAACTAAATTTCCTGAAGGTTTTTTTCATATCAGATATTAAGACTATTGATCTACACCTATTTGTTCCAATTTTTCATTTTTTCATGATTTTTTTAACCCTGTCAAAATTTTTCTGAATCAATAAATGCTACATACAATTTCTTTGCTTTTCAATTGATTTTTCAGCTAAATTCTCAAAAAAAAAATTGCATTCCTTTTTCCCTTTTTTTCCTTTTAAAACCCAAAATTTACTCCAAGTATTTCGGCATAAATTTCCTTTTTTCTTTTCATGAAACGTAAAAATTATTTTGGTTACATGACTCATAAGGCTGTAAGCTATAATTGCTACATTTTTAATAGATCCCCTTTTTTTGGAATAGTTAAAAAAACCCCGACTTTTCTTTTATTAGGTATTCACCAGTTTATATACATTTCCAAGTCAAAAATTTTTTCTGTCCCAAGATCTTCACAAGTTCAATCATTTCTATAAAAATTTTCATCATTCCGTAGTTTTTCCCATTTGCAATGTTTTGTAGCTGTTTCAATTTCTTTTTTTATGTTTTTCTCTTAATTCTGTTGGGATATTTCTGGTTTTATTCAGGTCTACTATATTAAATAAATCCCCAAATTTTCTACCCATCTGTCTAGGACCGTTTTTTTTTTTTCAGTGCGGGTTTTTGGGTTTTTCTTTTTTGGCTTTGAGTTTTGATTTATGTACAATAGTTGTTGATTTTTATTTGCCATGTCTTTTATCTACCACATTGTTGTTTACCAATTCTTTTTTGGTTTAGCACTTTCTGTTGACCGACCCCGTACAAGACGGACTGCAAGGCCCCAGCTGTTGGGCCTCACCTGTTTTTTTGCTCCTGGAATTTTAGATTTCATTTAGGTAGAAAAGGCTGGGCAGTTTTTTTCAGTAAATTTTTCATAGTGTCGGTGTATTTTCTAAGAAATTGAGTTTTCTTGCGATACAGGGCCCCCCCACCACTGCCTCGCCCCCCCCCCCCTTTCTCGGGATTTTGTTTTTCCGCTGATTAAAGTATGGGTTCTTGGACAACAGAAAAACATTTATTCTCTTAAAAAAAAATTGCGGATCCCAAAAGTGAAGGATAACATATTAAAGAATTTAGACTTTTTTCATGCCCGGGGGGCAGCAAAGGAGGCGTCCATTTAAACGGCATTTTCCCATACTAAAAACAGGAAAAGCAAAAAAAAGGGCCAACCAGCTAAACCCTCCCGACATTTGAAGTTCCCCGACTTGGAACATTTTCCCCAAAGTTCCCTGTCTATGTCACATCCCAACAACAAAATAGACGAGTGCACATATCACATTTCTGAATCAGGGGAATTGTAGCCATCACAGAGGCGGGAAAAATCCGGGCTGATACCATAATATACCTGGCTACAGCATTCCTTGCCCCCACAAACAAAACGTGGGGAGGGGTCATTCTGTTGTCCCAAAATGCCCTCTCCCCCACCCCCTTTGGGATGGAAGTTCCGGTTGCCCTGGAATGTTGTGGGTGGGGGGTCAACCCCCTCACCACCCTCCCCTCCCGCCCCCCTCATCTGTTTGTGTTTTTACCACCCCCACGACCCCCCACCAAACAATGTACTCAGCCACCGACCCCCCCAGATTTCTGCGTGTGCGATACCCTATGCAAGATGATATTATGTGCTGTTTAATGAAATAGACCCCTTCGACCGAAAATGAGCTCCATCTTCACAAGTAGAAACTTTCCATTTATGAACAAAGAACCCGGGTTTTGCCCTATGATTACATTGGTACCAGCCTCCCTCCCGTATTTTCCTTGGCCGCAGAGCCCGTTCAGTGTTAGGGCCCCTTCGGCCCCCCGCTCTCACCCAAAGCAGCCCAAGACCAAAAAACAGGCCACTCACACAGTCCTAAACATACAGTTTGGGCAGGGTACCCAAACCATGGACTGACGTTCTTATCGCTGTTGATGTGGAGGACAAGTGGTCCTACTATCTCTCGAACGTCACTGGCTTTCACCATTTTTTCCAAAAAAGTCACTCAGTACACCCCATCGGACCCCCTTGGATAGGGGCCGCATAAAAACGCCTCTTTAAACAGGAAATCAAGCCTTCCACTCGCACAACATCACCGCCTAAAAATCACCCCGCAACACAGTATGGGGAAAATAAAAACAGCCAAAAAAAACCCCTTCTACCAAACAAATACAACCCGCGCCACCCAAGGGTACAAAAAAGTTAGGAGTGTCGGCCCTTCAAATCGGCCTTTGTACGTTTCCATGACCAGAACCTTACCCCCAAATTTAAGCATCAGGGGCCTCAATGACCATTTCCCCTCAATTTGTCAGCATCCCCCCCGGGACACCCCCCCGCCTCCCCGCCTATCTGCCGGCCCGCTCACTTGCCCCCACAGCAGTCAGTCCAGGTGCTTAGAAGCTGGGAAAAATCCCGTCAGAGAGCCACCACTCCCCTTGACTCCCAAATGCGCCCATAAGGAGTTCGCAATGGAATTTGCCCCCTCTTACTTCCATTATAACGCCCATTGAAAAAGTTAAGTGCCCATCCAAGGGAAGACCCCACTTGTCACCCCCCGGGGGAAAACCCCCAAACGCCGCTCATCGGCGAAATACGCCCCTGCCATTATCCGTTTCCCCCTGCGTGTGAAAGCTTTGTCCCCGCTTTGGTACCCGGGGGGCCCCCCGCCCCCTTATATCGCAGTTCGGCAACATCGCTCCTCTTCCACCACACCTGCCTCTCAGCTTCCCCGACTTATCCCTCCCACCTGCAAGCGCAAATCCTCCGTCACCAGCATCTTCATAGATTTCAAGAAAGCTTTTGAACCCGGTGGACCAAATACGGTCATCTCAAAAGCAGAGCTTCACGGGCATCAGGGAGTGTCATCCCCGGTGGAAGACTTTTTCCCCCCAGAAAAAGGGGGGTGGATGCAGGTAATCCCAGCTTCTGCCACTCAATGCGAAGTCCCCCAGGGGACTAGAATTGGCCCCCCAGTCATGATTTTAAAGATGCTCTCCTCGATACCCAGCATCGTTGGGAAAAACGTGGATGACTCGCCCGCCTGACCCTCCGCCCTCCGCGCACTCTCGAAACCTCCTCTCCTGGACCCCGTAAATCACGTCCCACAACGCCGAATCAGTTGTGAGCGTTCGACTTTTCCACCAACCCCGCCCCCCCCCATCTCACGTGGACAACCATCCCCTCGAGTAGTCCGTTACCAAACTGCTGGCGTCACCATCGACATAAGCTCTCCGGACGCAGCCGTCGAGAATGTGAGGTCGCGTGTACAGGCTTCAATGCTCGCGCTTTAAGTCCCTTGGCGTTCCCCTTTCCCCGGGGCTTCAGAAAATCTACAGGCTATTCATCCTGCCTAATTGACCTCGCCCCCCCCGCCTGGTCCCCCTCCCCCCCCCGCCACCCAGTGCACAAATTTTAGAAGGGGGGGGGAAAAGGGCAGCCAAAAATCTCTCGTCCCTGTCTATAATATGACAGTACCCTGGCGCCCTAGGCCCCACCTCCCCCGCACTCACTACTCAACCCCACTGCAGCAGTTTGGTCAAAATTTTCTGTGCCTCCCGCCACCGGACCTCTGCCCCCCGACGCCCGCCGCCCGCCGGGCCCCAGCGCCCCAACAAATGGTGCCATAGGGGCCCCCACTGACCCTACCCCCGGAGCACGTACCCACTCTAGTCCGACTCATCAACGAAAATGCCATTTTTACTTTTCCAACCTAAAATCACCCGATTTTGTACTTGGCTTTTTTTTTCTGTTTTTTTGTTGTATTTATTTTCGTTTATTTGTTTTTTGTTGTTTATATAGAAGTAAAGCACACAAAAAGGATATGAAAAAATGGTGAGGGAGAGTTAGAGATAAAAAAGGATGGTTAGAGCACAAGTAAAGTGTTTTTTTATATATAGTTTTTTCTCTCTATCTGGGATTTCTATGTTATTTTCAGCCCCTTTGGGTGCATGAAAATCAATAACGATATTATTATTATTATTATTATTTTTTAAGTTTTGAATTTCCATGACCCTTTTCTGCGTTTTTGATTTTTCTTCCGTCTTTTTTTTATTAATTTAGTATTTCTGTTGTTCCCTGGCTGTTTTTTTGTTTTCTCCTTTGGGAAAAAACCCTATTTCGGTCTCAGTTGATTTCTTCCAGTTTTTCCCTTTTTCACATGGGTCTTCATTGTGATTTTTTTTTATTGTTATTGTTTTTATCTATTTGTGACTTCTATCTTGAATTTTATTTGCAAGTTGTTGTTGGTTTTTTGGGGAAAATTTAAATCAAACTTCGGTTTTCCTTTTTTTAGTTTTATTTTTTTCAGTAGAAAGACCCTTGGCAACTAAGAGAAAATTCGTTGTTGCAGTCAGCGTTAGGGGTGGTTTTTCACTGCTTATCCATTTTAAATCTTTGGGTTTTTACGATTAGTGATTGTTTTGCTTTTACACCAGGATTTTCCCAAGTGTATAATTTTTTATTGTGGGGTTTTAAAACCCAAATGTTCAACTTAAGTTTTTTCCCGCCCATTGAAAAAAAATCTCCCTGATCGTTCTTTTCCGAGTTTTTAAAAGGGCCCGCAACTTTTCGTGTTTTCCTTACCCCCTTTTGCATTGAAGTCCCCCCCAAAATTTTTATTTTTTTACTTTTTCAAGTTTGCAGCCCTGTCATTGTTTAAAAAAAAGGGGGCTATTTCTTCTTCATTGACATAGAAGTTGGTGCATAAACTTTAATAATGTTTGGTTAAAAATTTTTTGCCTTTGGCTTTTTGCCCATTACCTATCGGAGAGAGTCCCGGGTCCGAGTATAAATGTGTCAATTCTTTTTTTATTGCTATTGCCATATATATATATATAATAATATATATATTATATAAATATATATATAATATTATTTTATATATATTATTGTGTGTGGGGTGTGTGTGTGTGTGTGTTTTTTATATCAATATTATGTATATATTAATAATATATATATATAAATATTATATTTTAATATATTTTATATAATATATATAATATAATATACATATATATATAATAAATATATATATATATATATATATAATAAAATATTAATATATAAATATATATATGTGGTGTGTGGGTGGGTGTGGGTGTGTGTATGTGTGTTTTGTGTGGTGGTTGTTATTTTCATTATCATCATCAAGCCCACTACAGGACGGGGCCTTTCCCCAAATTTTTTTCCAACTTTGTCTGTCTTGTGTTTTTGTTCCAGTCTCGGCCCCCAAAATTTCTTTTATTTCGTCACGCCATCTTGTCTTTGGGTTTTGGCCCTTGGTCTTTTTTAAATTATCAAAATCCAGTTTGTTCTTTTTTTGGGTCCTTTTGTTGTCCTGCTCCGATGTATATGACCTGCCCCTTGCCCTTTTTTTTTTTTTTTTATACTCAAAGATACTTCTTTTTTTGTTTCCTGATCCACGTCGCCCTATCCGATTCCCAGCATCAACCTCTCCCTCCCTCTCCGGGCACTTATTATTTCCCCTCAGTAATTTGGCGTAGTCCCCCGTTTCTGATCCATAGGTCAAAAATGGTAGGCACATTTGGGTTAAAATTTTTTTTTTAAACATAAAAGGCAAAGGGGCCTCTTGATGCTACTGTGTCTGCCAAAGGTGCTCCAGTCAGGGCTAATGCGTCGCTTAATTTCCCCCTTTGCTAAATGTGTTTGCTGTAGAGTTGCTAGGTTTTATATTGTCCCCTACCTTAGCGCTTCGCCTTGTACTTGATCTTTCGAACGGAACCCCAGTTTTAAATCACTTAGTCTTTTCTTGTTCATCCCAAGTCCCTTTTTTTACTTTTTCAAAAGATCATTCATTTGTGTGCGTTTCATTTGCAATATATCTGCAAATCTTAGAGTTTAATATTCTCTCCCATCTTTATACCTTTCCCTTTTACTTATTTTTTTTTTTTAATATTTCCCCAAAAAAAAGCGTGAACAGTTTTGGGAGGTGGTTCGCCCCTTTTAACACCTTTTTTTTAATGGGATTCCCTATTTTTTTCAATTCTAACCATCCTAGAGAAAAGCAGCTTTGCAGTTTCTCAAAAACGACCACATCCACCCCTCACCCAAAAAAGGAAAAAATAATCGGATACAGGAAACCCCTGTGTTGGCTTCATCGATACGAAAAGGCATCGACTCGTAGAGTACCCCGTACTGGAAACTTCCAAAAAGGGAGTAAAAAGGGGTATACTCCTTTATCCCCGTTTTGGATATAAAATATAATATATAATAAAATATATTAATAATTATATAATATTATATATATATATATATATAGTATATAATATACATACTATAATATAATTATAATAATTATATATATATAATAATATATTATAATCATATAATTTATATAATATATATATTATATTATATTTGTGTGTGTGTTGGGTTTTGTGTGTTTGGTGTAAAAGATGGCCGATGAGCGGTAGATGCAGCAAATGCGTTTTCACTATGAGGAAAAACTTGGGCAGCGGGAAAGGTGAAACAGATTTTTATTTTTTTTGCGATATATTGAATGAATGGATGGTACAACTGAGGACAGAAGTTCAGTCCCGGGCAGCGTGCTGTAGGTGTCTGTCTGTCGCTCGCAGGCGCCCTCTTTATCAGATTGAACTAGGAAACTACAGGGGTTTCGATGTACTAGGAAATAAGGGGGGGAGGATGTGACGTTAAAGGGACGGCGCGCGGGGGGGGGGAAGGCCTGCGGATGTCGCGTCCCTTGTCATGCTAGCAAAGGGGGGTATGTAGAGGCTAGTGTTATTGTATTAAAAATTATTTAGTGTGAGGTGGAAAAAAGGCCAATGTGAACTAGGTATTACATCGCCGGCCCGACACCCCGGGCGGTCCCCGCCGCAGGGTGTCAGAGAAAGGAAAAGGCCCATCTAGCTAAACTTAAACCTAAAATAAAAAATCCCACTCTCAAAAAAAAAGTAAACAGTACAATGAAATACAAAAAATCCAACGGAAACATTAAGTGCTAAAGTAAAACAAAAAGGTAACAAGTAGAACTTAAAAAATCATACGAAAAAAGCAATAAATACATGTATAAAATCATATATCATATAAAAAAAACTGAACATTTTGGATTCACGAAACCCATTAGGGGGGGTTAAAAAAAATGTTTTGGGGGAAAAGGGTGGGGGGAAAAAAAAAAAAATTCCCAAAAAAAAGGG
>NW_023646555.1:5000-7613 GCF_015228065.2 Penaeus monodon | reverse complement strand
TGTATGTACTTAGGGACGTTTTAAAATTTTTATATATATTATATATAATTTTTATTTTTTTTTTTTTTTTTTTTTTTTTTTTTTTTTTTTTTTTTTTTTTTTTTTTTTTTTTTTTTTGATATATGTTATATGTACAATCCCAATATATAAAATTTTAAAATAAAATATTATATATATATATATATATATATATTACATATATATATTTTAATATTGTATAAAATTATATTTTAATATATAAAATATATTAAAATATATAATTTGGGTGTGTGTGTGTGTGTGTTTGTGTGTGTGTGGTGTGTGGGGTGTGTGTTTTTGTGGGTGTGGTGTGTTGTGTGTGTGGTGTGGTTTTTGTGTGTGTGTGTGTGTAGATAGTTAGATAAGTAGTGCATATATATATATATTATTTTAAATATATAAAATATTATATATATAATATATATAATATTATTTTATATTATATATATATATATATTTTATTCATATATATATATATATTTTTTATAAAATTAATTTTATATATATTTTAAATATTTTAAAATATATTTATATATATAAATTTTACAATATTGTATATATTAATATACTATACTTTTATATAAAAATATATTTTAAAATTTATATTATTTCATCCATTTTAAAATTATGTTTAAAAAAATCTTTTTCCACATCTATACACCCCAACCCCACACACACACCCCCCCACATCTCTCTCTCTCTCTCCCCTCCCCCTCTCTCTTCCTCTCTCCCCCCGATATAATATATTAATATAATATATATAAAATTATTTATATATTTTAAAATATAATATATATATAATATATAATAAAATATATATATATTTTAATTTTATATATATAATTATATATATTATTTTACATATTTATTAATTTATATATATTAATTATATATATTATTTATTATATATTTTATTGGTTATTTTTTATTTAAATCCATATTTATATTTTATTATATCCAACATATATAAAAAATAATATAATTTTTTATATATTATTAAAATATTATATTATTACATCCCTATATATAAAATATTTTTAAATAATTTTAAAATAAAATCTATATATATAAAATATATATATACATAAAATATAAAATCCATATAGAACACCCCACACAACCACACACCACACCACACAAACACCACCCCAAAACATATATATATATTATAATATAAAATTATATATATATATTATATATTTTATATATATATATATATAAAATACACATACATAAAACCTATGCCCACATATAGACACACCCCACACACACACACCACACACAATCACACACCACACACACCCCTTATATATATATATAAAATAATATATATATATTATATATATTATATATATAAAAATTATAAAATTATATATATATATTTAAAAATAAAACATATCATAACATATAGACAATTAACAAAACCACACCAACACACAACCACCACACACACCACACACACCCCACACAACAATATATAATATATATTATTATTATATTTATATATATATATATTTTTATATATATAAAATATATATATATTTTTTTTAATAATATATAATATCTATTATTATATAATTTTATTATTTTAAAATATTTCTTTTTATTTTTTCGGGTGTGTGTGTGTGTGTGTGTTTTGTGTGTGTGTTTGTGTATATTTTTTTATTATTTTTATTTATTTATATTATTTGGGTTTTTGTTGTGGGTTTGTGTGGGGTGTGTGTGGGGTGTGTTGGTGTGTGTGTGTTGTGTGTGTGTGTGTGGGGTGTATGTTGGGGTGTGTGGGTATGTGTGTGTGTGTGTGTGCGTGTGTTATGTGTGTGTGTGTGTTTGTTTGTGTGTGTTTGTGTGTTTTGTTGTTGTTTGTGTGTGGGGGTTTTGGCGTGTGTGGGGTGTGTGTGTGGGGTGTGTGTGTGGTGTGTGTTGGTGTTTGTGTGCGTGTATATTATTTTTTTTTATTCTATTTTTCTTTTTTTTTTTTTATTTATTATTTTTTTCCCCTTTGTGTGTTTGTGGTTGTGTTTGTGTACGTGTGTGTGTGGGGGGGTTTTTGTGGGTTGTTTGGGTGTGTGTGGGGTGTGTTTTGGTGTGTTGTGTGGTGTTTTTTGTGTAATGGGGGAAAGGGACCCTTTTATATTATAAAATAAAATATATATAATTTATTTTAAATTAAAATACATTTTATGTTTATATTACAATATATATATATTTAAAATTATTTTTTATATTTTATATATATATATATATATATATTTAATATAAATTTTATACTTATATGTTTTTTAATATACATTTTATATATATATATATATATATATAATAAAATTTTATATATATTTATAACTTTGTATATATATTATATATAATTTTTACTTTTTCCATTTTTTTTATATATAATTAAAAGGGTTTTAAAAAAATTAATCTATCATAGCACTATTATATACCCACACAAAACCCCACACACATCTTTTTCTTCTCTCTCTCCCCTCCCCTTCCTTCTCTTTTTCCCCTCTCTCTTCTTTTTCCTTATATATAATATATATAATATATATATATTTTTATATATTATAAATTTTTTTTTTTTTTTTTTTTTAT
>NW_023646554.1:0-7614 GCF_015228065.2 Penaeus monodon | reverse complement strand
TTTTACTTTAAAATAAAAAAACACCACAACACCATATACATATGTGTTTAATATATATATTATATATATATATATATATATATATAATATAAATATATGTGTGTGTGTGTGTGTGTGGTGTGTGTGTGTGTGTGTGTGTGTGTGTGTGTGTGTGTGTGTGTGGTGTGTGTGTGTGTTGTGTATTTGTGTGTGTGTGTGCGTTTGTGTGGTGTGTGTGTGTGTGTGTGTGTATGTGTATGTGGGTGTGTATTGTGTGTGTGTGTGTGTGTGTTGTGTGTGTGTGTGTGTGTGTGTGTGTGTGTGTGCGTGCGTGCATATATTTGCTTTATATATATATATATATATATATTATATATATATATATATATATATATATATATATATATGTATAATATATTATATATATATATATATATATATATATATATATATATATGAACCGTATTCATGATGACTAATGTATAAAAGGAATGAATGAGAATGAATATCTTCACCTCTGGTATTGGCAGCGTTCCCCATCGTTTGGGTAAACCTCTCTCCGGCGCTATGTGGGTCATCAGTATAAAAGGCTATCATCCTTAGTACAATGGTGAACAGAGGGTAGTTATACTTGTTAACGGCTTGACTCTTTATTTCTGAGAGTTGATACCACGATTTATAAAACACACAAGACATGTCTAGTTATAATCGGTCCGCGCGGAGGTCACGGTCAGCTGCCCGGAGAGAGGGCGGAGCTGACCTTAGTGCGGTGGTAGCTTAGCACGAACTCCCGGTCAAACGGGGTTTCAGATATAAAATGTGACCCCCGCCCTCGCTGAGCGGGTGGTTCTTATTTGGGAATTTGGTCCACGTGGAAAACAGCCACGTGGGCCACTGGTAATAGAAAAAGAATTATCCACATCCTGTAAAGAAAATAGAATTATCCACATCTTATATTGCTCGGCCACCTACTCGCGCCCTCGCCCCGAGGCGCCTTCAAGGGTGGACCTAACTTGGCTGGTCGTCTCGTTCTCGTGCGTCGTCCTGGTCCCTTTTTTCGTGGCTTCTCGTCCTTGTCGTCCTAATCCTCCTGGTCCTCTGTGTAACTGTCCGTCCTCGTTCACACGTCCTCGAAAGTCTCGCAAAGGTCTCCTTGACTTCGGATTCGTTTTGACCTCCTCGTAGCCCCGGGCCCAGGCCTAACTCGGCGGCGTCCTCGTCCACACGTCCTCACAGATCTCGTCCAGGTCCTTCTCGCGTCCCACACGTCCTCGTAATCTTCACCCGGGGATCTACGGGCGTCGGGCAGGGGCGGCATCTCGGGGCTGCTGATATCTGCGCTACGAGCTCCTGGAGTTGACCGGATCTGCAGGCGTCCGCCAGGCACAGCATTCTGGGGCGACTGATACCTGCGGCAAAGGTGCTGGTTCGCTGGATGTACGGGGAGTCTGGCAGGCAACACCTTTTCTGACGAAAATCCTGGTCCGTGGGCCTATGGCGATCTTCGATGACGTCCTTCTTACAGCATCCAAAGGGGTTTCCCCCTTCGGTGCCGTGTCGGTCCGACTGCAATATAAAGTCGGGGAGCCAGATCATACACGTAAGGGCCAAGTAAGAGAAAAAAAAAGGCAACAGAGAAGATGGGGTGGAAAAATTACAACTAGCCGGTTTATTCATAACAATTTACGGTTTTTAATGTTGGTTTTTAACTTATTTTCGTTTTTTTTTTTCATTTTGTGTTTTTTTTTTCACAAAGGTAAAGAAGAAAATAGAAGAGGGAGATGTCAGTACGGTCCGCATAGACCTATTTGAACTACCACCATCTCTGATAGATAGGGAGAATAGATAAGGGAACGACATCGGCGATCCGCGAAGATCTATTTGAACCATAGTCCGTCACACAGATAAGAAATAGATGTAACTTGTACACAGACAGCGACAGACAAAATTGCGGGCTAAAGAAGAAATTTTTAAACGCGGCACTAAGACAATGAAAAGGGTCAGTGTCTTTTATTGTGTGTGTGAGTGAGCTGAATGTGTGTGTGTATGCGTGTGGGGAGTGACAGCTATCGTTAATGAGAGGGAAGCGAGAGTGACCTCACACAGAGGAATGAATCACAAACACGAATATTAACGTTTGCTATAACAAGACTGAAGTAAATTAGCAATGCCAGCTATTTAAGATTATTTCAACTACCACATTGAATTCAACATATGATGATATGCGACAGAATGTACGCATGAATGAATGGTGACATGAAAAAATATTCGCCAATTTTTTATCAAGCAAATCTTCTCGGGGGCAGAAATCTGAACTGCCGAGGTACATGTCTAGCTTTGCACGTCAGACTTCAATAAACTCAATAACGGGGGGATCCTATACCCAAATGCCCTATATGACTGAAGCGACTCGACCCAGGAATATAATATCCTGCTCTCTTCTGCGTATCTGTTAATGGGCGCTCGCAAAAATTCCGAAGGATATACAAATTTTCACGAATCACACAAACGCTTGGGGGGTACCCAAACATGCAAGCGACTTCAAGAGGGTAGAAGGTGTGATTAATAAGCGAATAATGATTCTAGCTTAAACCCCAGTCCTACATTAATTAACGGACGTAACCGCGGGTCACACCGACTCAAAGGGAGCCGAACGAACGAATAACTTCGGTTTTTGCACCTACTCTCGAACGACGGAGCGCAGATCTATTAGGCGTTTACACAACCCCTGGTTATATCGGGAAATCCTGTGCACTATGATATGGGGGAAGATCCTACGCTATATCCAAATAATACAAATTTGTTACCTGCTTCGCTCAGCGCCGATAGAACGTGTCACCAAAAAGCAATGTAACAATGTATGTTTTTCTTCCAAATTAGAGGGAACCAAGTGGTCATCTGACCCTACCCACGCCGCCACTGACCGGGAAAAGGAAAGTGAGGTCAGGTCAGGTCGGGGGCGAGGGTTAGGAACGAGATAAAATGAAATGGTATTCGTGATAAGTAAAATCACGAACGCGTTAAATTCGTTCAGATGAAACAATATAATCTCTAAAAACGAGAGAAAATAATTAATTACTTAACTAACGAAAAGATATTCATGTTTATTGATCACATACTCGATCGCACGGAAATACGATCTGAGGTGGAAGAATAGTGGGAAAAACGTGCCATTTGCTGTCATTAGCACCTTTTTTAAAACCCCAAAAAAAAACAACGGCTTAACACATGTATGGGAGAAGGAAGGGAAAAAGAAATAAGAAAGGGGCCCAAACGTGTACTTACGTTTTTTTTTTTTCTTACCCATGTCTTGAAGCGGTCGAGCGGATTTTCTTCAGAATTTGCGTTCATGCTGCGAGCCGGAAGGACGCAGCGCCACCCTGCCACCACTTTTAACGGCTATGCGTACTCTAGTAAAAAGTGGCTGACAGGGACGCCAAAACACACGTAAAGGGTGAACACACGCCTACGACGACGCTACGACTTGTCTAAAGGTCAAAAAGCGCCGCGTGGGAGGTTCCACGGTCAGCTGCCCGGGAGAGGGCGGAGCTGACCTTAGCGCGCTGGTAGCTGGCTATGTACTCCCGGGCAAACGAGTCAGATATTAAAATGTGACCTCCGCCCTCGCTGAGCGGGTGGTTCTTATTTGGGACATTTGGGTCCACGTGGAAAACAGCCACGTGGTCCACTGGTAATTTGAAATAGAAAATTATCCACATCCTGTAAAGAAATAGAATTATCCACATCTTATAATCAGTGATCCGGGGACCTCATCAGCCGTCTTCAGAGTTCCGGGTGATAAAAACAAAAGCTTGCCAGTTTTGATGTAAAATCCCTCTTTACTAATGTACCCACAGACGGAGCAGTCCCGAGCATCGAGGGGGGTCACCAGCTCCATGACAGATGCTGAACTTCCGCTGCGGGGACATCACTTCGTTCGCCTAGTGAAGTTATGCGTGGACTTCGGCTATTTGAATTTGCGGGGAGGAATACCAGCAGTTTAGTGGTTTCGCCATGGGTCCCCCCTGAGTGCAATCATGGCCCTGCCTGTTCATGGAGACCCTGGAGAGGGATAACACAAGGATTAATCGGCAAACATTCAACCTGGCTTCGTTACGTAGATGATGCCCTGGTCATTGTCCCCATAAGGTTGTGCTTGCATCATACACTGACGCGGCTCAATTCCGCTCACGAGAGAATCCATTTTCATCGTGGAGGAGGAAGGGGATCAGAAATTACCTTCCTGGACACTCTGATCCATCGGGGTAACGATGGCCTACATTTTTCTGTATACGGAAGCCTACAAATAAAATGATTATAGCCATTATTACTTCGCCAACAGCAACAAAAAAACTCTGGTGTTGTAATTGGCTTCTCGTCAGAGCACTGAGGATCTGTAACAATGAATTTCTTGGGATGAGGTTGCTATGTAATTAATTCTTTCATGAAACACAATATCCCAGAGGCTTCCTGCTAAACCTCAGAAAGAAGGCGGAAAACATACTCGCAAGATCAGACCCTGCACCTCTTCTAATAATGTTCTCATATTACCGCATTTAGCATTTCCCAGGCGATCAGCAAATAATTCGGAAAGACGTGAGAAGCGTAAAGCACATCCAGGGAAAAAGATACATGACTTAATACCAGACAAGAACAGCCCGAAAGCAACCCTAACAGAGTTGTGTATCGCATAAACTGCAGCAGATGCGATACAGCATACAGGGCGTGGTTTCAGCACCAAGATCAGTGAACATCGAGCTGACATCCGTCGCCACAGGACTTCCACGCCATGGTGGTACATGTAGTTGAAGCCCGGGGCAAACTAAGAACTGGAAGGAAGCAGAAATAGTTCATGGAGAACTGAACAAACAGAAAAGAAAAAATTAAGGAAGCAGCAATATATCGCGACGGAGAATAATGTCAAGACAGCATCGGGCAGATTCAAACTATCCAAGGTATAATGTAGCAGCCCAAATTTAAAAAAGTAAGTGAATGAAAATGTTGAATACATAGACGGGTATTTGGGAAAGCGGTTGTTTACTTCAACGGCAGCTGTGGTCGCCTAAGAGCACCAGGCCCTATTGTAGGGTTTGGAGTAAATTACATTCTTTGTACTAGTTTATTCATCCTATTATTATGATTTTAAGTTTATAAGTTTGTTAGCATTCAGTTTTGTGCTTTTTAAATTTAATTAAGTGATTAAAGTCAACACAACATCGGGCAGATTTAAACTATCCAAGGTGTAAGTGTAGCAGCCCAATTAAGAAAGTAAAGATGAATGAAAATGTTTTAAAAGACTTTTTCAAAGTTGGAATACTAGACGGGTATTGAACGCGGTTTTTACTTCAACGGCAGCTGTGGTCGCCTAATAGCACCCCGGCCCTATTGTAGGGGTTTGGAGGTAAATTACATTCTTTGTACTAGTTTTTTTCATCCTATTATTATAATTTTATGTTTTATGAGTTTGTTAGCATTCAGTTATGTTCTTTAATTGATTTAAGTGTGTGAATTATTGCAAGTTTAATAGTGTATTGGCCACGTGGCCACAGTTGTTACGTTCCACATTGTTTTGTTGCAGTTTTACGTATGTGTACGGACATGGAAGTATTAAATCAGTAAACAAATTCCAACAAAAGGGCGAGGCCGCAGCGACACAAGGTCACGGCAACAGTTACCGAACAATGAGTGGGAGGTCACAGTCGTCAGGTATTAAAACAGCTCACGTCTGATATATATTTGCTCTATAATTTCTTTGATGTATGTATTTCTGCCGAAGATACAATCGAAACCGACCAAATACATCTCTTGTATTGTGAAGATATCCTTCTCATTCATACTTTAAGATATATAGTATATATGTATATAAACATATATATATTATATATATATATATATATCTATCTATTTTATATATATATATATTTGTATATATATTTTATAGTTTTTGTGTGTGTGGGTGGGGTGTGTGTGTGATAAAATATATATATATTAAATTTTCTATATATGATATAATATATTATATATATATTAATATAATAGATTAACTATAAATATATATATGTATAATATAATATATATAATAATATATAAAAATATAATAAAATAACAATATATATTATACATAATAAATATATATAAATATAAAATATAAAGATAAAATAAAATAAATATAATAAATATAAATAAATAATTACGATAATATGAATAATGAAATATTATATAATATATAAATAAATGTAGATATTATATGTAATAATATAATATATAATATATATATATAATATATATATATTATATATAATAAAATTAAAAATAATTTTAATATAAAATATATATCTATATATATAATATATATTTTATACATAAACAGATAAATACAATAATAAAAATGAAAGTCCTACAGCTAAACAGACAGCTGTTATTTAGGTTTTCAGCTGAAAGAAGTTGTTTTCTAAAGCTTTTACTGATAATGTGAAGCTAATAATAGAGACCGAAGTGCATCATTCGGCCTAATTAAGCGAGCCCCCACTGTGGGGATATTTATCAAGCTTTTCCAATAAAACAATATTAGAGAGATCCCTTTGCATTATTATATGTATTTTCCCTGACACATCATATTGGGAATAAAATATCTAGCCCTTCCCATAGAGATCAGAGGCGAAGATTATTCTGGTCGGTGCTGATTCCCACTCAGGGAAATGGGAATGTTAAATTTTGGGGGAAAAAGTTTATAAGATGAATGGTAAGTTGTTTCATTTAGAGCAAAAGACAATATCTGAAATATTAGTTTATCTTTTTCTGTGTGTGTGTGTGTGTGTGTGTGTGTGTGTTGTGTGGTGTTGTGTGTGTGTGTGTGTGTGTGTGGTTTGTGGTGTGTGTGTGTGCTTGTCTGATTCGTGTGATTTCAGTTGAACATGTTTGTTTATAATTTTTCTTTTTTTTAGGCATCTTTGTAGTTGTTTATGCATTCTTGGTGGTGTTAACTTACCTTCAAGTATTTGTTTTTCGATTACATAAAGGTACAAAGGTAAGATAAAGCAGCAGTGAAAAAAGGGAAAATGGCATTATAGTTGATCTCGGATGCTGATATTCAGCGGCTCCTGGAAGATGGCGACGCAATTATAGTGCTTCTGACATCTGGGAAATTCATCAGTGTTAGGAGGATGTTTAAATAATTATTTTCGATGCCAGGCTTGGAGTTTAGGAGCAAACTAGTCTTTGAAAATGACTGGTCAACTTAGGGAATAGATTTATTATTTAAAATCATCTGCTGCATCAACAGCTAAGGTCATTATCCCGGGGAATATCTTGCTAAATAGAAATATCAAAATGTTTAAAAACTTTAAAAATCTATCAATAATATCTTACAAAAAAACAAATATATTTAAATCAAAAAATAAAAATTATGCTCTAAGTGTATAAAATTATTGGGATAAACATTATGCACAATAAAATTTTATTGAAAATAGTCTCCCTAAGGAAAATAATAAGACCCTCTATATCCCCATTTTCCCCCAATACATTTTTCAGTGTATATGGGTAGACAAATACTACTCTTTGGTTGAATGTTGCCATCTTTTCCTTTTTGATCGTTAATGGTTATTGGCTCTCACAAAGTGCTTGCTTTGCATCATC
>NW_023646553.1:0-7614 GCF_015228065.2 Penaeus monodon | reverse complement strand
GCAAATTTTTTTTTAAACAATTTTTTTCTTTCCTGTAAATTTTAATCATTTGGTTTGAAAAAGGGGGAGGGGTTGTTTCGGAAAAAGAAAAAAAAGGTTTGAGGGGAACCCCCCAGGCTACTTCTCAACTTGAGTCTCCAACTAACTGGGAAGAACTATCTTCCCTTTTTGAAACGTTACCTGAAATATGCAGACTTTGTTTGGTGACCATAAGGGTAAAACCCCGAGGTGTTTTCACCAATATCCCTACCGCGTCGAAGTTTCCCCGCCCCCGGGGCATAGGGAGTAATAGGGTGCTACCCTTGTTCGGAACCCCAGGTGCAGTTTATTTTTCCCCGGGAAAAAAATATTTATATAAATATAAATTATAAATTTTAATATTATATTATATATATATAATATAATAAAAAAATTATAATATATTATTATTTAAATATATATTTTAATTAAATATATAAAAATATATATATATTTTATATATATGAATAAAAAAAAATATATTTTTCCCTATATAATATTATATATTAAATTTAATATTAATTATAATAAATAATAGAATATTATAAATAAACTAAATTATTTAAACTATATAAATTTTAAAAAACCATGAATTTATGAAAAAAAAAAATATATAGATATAATTAATATTCAAATATAAAAAAATATATAATATATTTTATAGTAAATGAGAAATATAGATATGTTTTTTTAAAAATTATTTATATTATAATATTATAAAAATAATAAAAATATATATTCAAAATATATTATATTAATTTAAATATATTTATTTATGTAACATTTTGCGGAAGTACCTTTCACCAAGGGGGCGGGGCACTCCATTGTCACTCCCCAAAACCCTGTATCACGGGCATGATTCGTTAATTCACTTACATCCCGCTTTCTTTTCCCTTTCTTTTTTTCTATTTAACATTTGTTTTTTTTTTGCCTTCTTTAAGTCCATGTTTAATTTTTATTTTATTTTTGTATATTAAAAGCATTTTTAAACTGCTACTTTTTTTAAAACGATTTCTCAGTTGGGAGCGTGACCTTTAAATAAATTTTTAATTTATTTTTTTACACTGTATAGACCCCCCCCCCAAATCCCTTGCCCTTGTTGTCGTGGGCTTAGTCGGGAGGCTGGACTCCCCTCCCTTGGGGGCCTCAGCCCACCCTCTAATCTTGCAGGGCCCTTTTCCCCCCCCTTTTTTCTTTTTCCCCCCTCCCACCCCCTTCTATCCCTACTAAGGTGAGGGCTGCTAAAAGGATAAAAGGGCGATTTTTGTTCAGTCCTGGCGGTTTGAGGGACCCATGGCACGGTATTCCCCTTTTTATTTTCTATCCTTCCCCTCAAGGGCCCCCTAAGGGGGGGACGTTCCTCCCCAACAATTCCGGGTTACCTGGCCAAAATGAAAATACCCTTTATTAGGGTTTTGATGTTTCCCCCCTTTCTCAAAAGCCCCCCTTTCAAAACTCTCCTTCCCGACCCCAGGTTCTCCTTTGACCACGGCCCCAAAACGCAACAACTACCCCTCCCATCCTATAGTAATCACCAGCCAATAAATCCCTTTTCTCCGGAGCATTCCTCTCTCCAAACATGCTAAACTTCACCCTCTACACCCCTTCATCAACTACCCATCCTCTCTTTTATTACTTTACACCCTATTGTCCACCTCTCCTAACACTACCCCCAAAACTCTCCCTTTTCCACCCCACGTCCTACACCCATCTTACAAAATAAAATTACTTTTTTCCCAGCCAAGGGGACCATTTTCGTGACCCTCCCACAGCCCCCTACCTGACAAACTTCTCTTCCTGCAATTCTCAAAAAAAAGAAGGCAGGTCTTTTTTGTAGCCGACCCGATTTCCCATCTCGTCACACTAAAAATCAGCTATAGCATTATCAATTTTTAAAAGATTTCCGGTCCCCATTCCTGCAGAAACCTTTCCCCCCTCAATTTTCACCGGGAAATGTATCACTCCCAATAAAATTTGCTATCTTAACAAAAATTGGCAATTGTGGAGAAGACCAGAGGCATTTTAAACCCCCCCAAAAATACCAAAAATTACTCTCCCTAGACATGACCTTCCCTTTTAAAAATTTGGGGGAATCCCCACCTTTCGCCATACAACTTCCCCCGTCTGGCAAAATTTTTGGGGTTTTGGGAAAACCTACCCAACTTGCCATTTCAAGCCAAATGCCCAGTGCTTTAACCTGATCATATCGTCAGTACATGTCCAACTGTGGCAGCCCCCATAAAGTATTTTTAGGGGGTGCCCCCCCACAATTTTGAGTCTGAGGTGGCAACTCTCAGATTAAAAATTTATTCACTCTCCCGGGAAACAAGACAGGAAGCATTTTAACCGTTTTTTTCCCTTTCTCCCCACTCCCCTCGAACGTTTCTTCCTCTAAAACGTCCTACACCCTCCCCCGCCATCTTCCTACATTTACTTCCTCACTTTACCCCTACATTCCCCCTCGATTATTTGCCATTCAAGTCCGAAAAATCCAAACTCACGCACCCCAATCCTTCCCCTTTTCGCCCCCCCCCTTTACAACCCACAACAAAAAAAAACCCCCCTTTCCACCACCACTCACCCCAACCTTTGCCTTTTCTAACACCAGTCTCCTCTTCCCCCCCTTGTAAAAAACCTTGTCTACAAAAAATTTTCCCCCAACTCCTTTCAAAAATCTTGAGATATTTAAATTATTACTTAGTCCCAAAAGGACACCGAACCCCCAAAACCTCCAAAATTCCAAAAATTCCCAATATCTCCACACTCAAGAGGTGTGATATTTCCCCCCACACCCTTCCCAAACACCCATCCCCTAGCTCCTCTCCTCTATCTCTTCCCTCCCAGGGGTACACCGTGAATCCCTTGAGTCACAAAAATGCCCCTTTCCTCAGACCCCCTCCTGAAACCCCCTTTTATACAACACCCCCCTTTCCCATCTCATTTTCCCTTCCCCACCCCACTCCTTCCCCTGTAAATTTTCCAAAACGCACTGTAACCTTATCCTCCTAGACATTAAAATATACTCTCCTCATTTTTAAAATCCGGTTTCTGTTCCATGACCCGGGGGCCCTTTTTATATCCTTTTTTTCCTATAACACACCATTATTTGTGTCCAAAAGACTTTTCTTACACAACCCCTATACCAATCCCCAGCTACTATTTTTTCTTTTCTTCCCCTTTTTGCTCCTCTTTAATTTTTCCTCAGAAAACAACTTTTTTATCCTCCCTTCAAAAACCTTGTCCAGTGCAAAAATTTCTCCCCTCTTTCTCGCTTTAGACACACTTTTTTCATCACTTCCGCCTTCCCCCCCCTTGCTTTGTTTCTTTGGGAAAACTAATTTCCCCCCTCCAGCCACCTTTCCTCATATGACCAACTTGCCATACTCCTTGGTGGGATTCTATCATTTCCCATGGCCGATACTAAATTTTCCCTCCAAAACTGACTTTTTAATTCAGATCGCCCCACACCTTTAAAATATGCATGAAATCTTTTTCATGCATTGATCTTCCATCCCCCTTCCTTATTTAGATTTCCTTTGGGCCCCTTTCTAGACCATTTTCCATGGCGACCATTTCCAGTTCCCCTTTTCCCCTACTTCCATGTCCCTTCTTAACCCCATTTGGGTGCTTTGATAGAGGTGCTGGTGTACTTTCACCCCACTCTCTGCCTTCCTACTCCCCATCCTTTTTCAGATATAATATTTCCAAACTACAGAGCCCCAAAGGCTGCCTATGTACCATTCCTTAAACCCCCAAGACTTATCCCTCTAATGTTTCCTTGGTGAATTCCGTTGCAGTAAAGAAATTCGCTTAAAGCATGGCCTAAAACAGTTACCGCTACCGCAGGCCCCCCAAAAACAAAATATCACCCTTATGTTTTTTAAAAGGGCATCTCCCTTTTTTCGTAACACAAAACAAAAAAGGGCAAAATTATATTTCCCCCAATTAATCTACACTATCTCAATTTTAGGTGCCGGATCCATGAACAAAACATCCCCCCCACCGCTCCCATCCTCCATTTTCGAATACTCTCATCTCATGCTCTCCAAATGCATGATGTAGGGCTTTTTTCACCGGGTAGTAGTGGTTCCACCTTTCTCCACCCTTCTCTTCTAAAAGACCTCAGGGATTCAGTCCCATTTTCACCCCCTTTTGCTGACCCTTTAAAATATTTTCCTTTTTTCCCTCTGGCCCAATGCTCCCTTAGTCTGCCGAAACTAAACCCCCTGAGGTACTTCTACGTTGCCAAACCTTTCCTCTTCCTCTTTCCTTCCTACTATTTTCACATATAGATCGGAAATTTTCCTTTCATTGGGGAAAGCTCTTTTCCCCCCTCTGAAGTTCATAAAGCGGGTACCCTTCCTCAACCGCTTTTGACTCTTTTTCCTTAATCACGTAAAATCAAAACCCGACCAACCCCCCTTTTTTGTAAGATCCAAACTGGGTTTTCTTCCACTCCAAAAACTATCAATTTTTTTGGGCCCCAGCCTGGGAACCCTGGAATAAAAGGGAGCCCCTACACCATACCCTATATTCATACACCAACGGTTTTTCAGCATTCAGCCCGGATATTCCCCCCCTCTAAGAGTTGTAAACCCATGGGAATCTTTTTTTAAGGTCCCACTAATGAATTAATACTGAAAACTATCAATTTCCCGGTCAGCTCCACATCTTTTGGAAAAGAGTGGAGATGGCTCTCGCTGGCTTACGTATTGGCCACCCCGACACCCTTCTTCTAATGTCACATTTTTGATCCACCCTTTTGTTTTTCCTATGTAATGTTCCCCTTTCAGTTCCACATTTTTTGTTGCCCTTTCCACACTTTGATCACCTGTACTCTGCTTTCCCCACGTACCTCCCTTCACCGACCCCCAACCCTTTCAACACCCTTTACGATCTCACCTTTCTAAAACGACCCTGTTCTCCTCATACGCTATATACCTTCATTTAATCTAACCCCTCCAAACCTATTTAAAACCCATTCACTCCGAACCCCTTTTTACCCACCTTTGCCCTTCCAATATTCTAGTAGTTGCATAGCAAAAAATCTACTAAACCCACAAACCCCTCATTTATTTTCTATAGCTACATGCTTTAGATTTCTAGCGCTTTTTGTTTTTAACCTTAACCTTTAACCCCCTTGTCATAATTCTAAAAGGGTTTTCTACCTGTCCACACGTCAAAAAACTAACTGGAATTTTTGGTCTCCCCCTTCTCTAAAATAACTTAAAATATGATGCTCGCTTTAGATATGAATTTTTTAAATACCCAATCCCCCCGGGCCCCTCGTCCCCCGATACCGATCCTGCCCCAAACTTTGAGTGAGTATGCTGGCATTTAGTTTCCTTCCTATGCCCCTCTTTTTGTTTACGATAACTCTATAAATTATCAAAATTTAATCAAAAAATTTAAGGAGAAGAACGGCTCCAGCGCCTAAAAAAAACGCCGATTACATATGGAGATAAACGGGCGAGGGGGAAATATCTCACAAAAGTGTTTCCCCCTTCCCCGCAGCAAATACTATACAAAAAATTTAAACCCCAACTCAATAACTGCAGGAACACATGGAAGGTCTCATTCCCAATTTTCTGAACAGAAAAAATAAACCTCAGAATCAAACAAAAAGTGGGGGAAAGCATCTCGAATTCATCATATTTCTCACTTTATCAAAATGTTTCGTTTCTTGCCATAAATTAATTAAAATGCACCATCCATTCCCATAGTTTTAAAGAAATTTTATGGGGCCCACGCAGAAAACAAATCTACCTTAAATCCCCTAACCGAACCGAAATCTAGGTTTGTGAACGGAGAAAAAAATCTACCCCCTCTAAAATGGGACACAGCTCAAAAATCAAATTCCTATCCTGCTATTTCCCTTTCCTGCTCCCCCTGTTCAACACTTTATTCTAGGGTTGTACACCAATAAACTCAAGACAGCAAGGGTTTCTCCAGTTACAAACGGGTTGCAACTAACAATCCTAGAGAAAAAGGGGTGTGCAATACAACCCGTATCATTCCCCGAATAGTAAATTTTGGAAAAAAAAAAAATTTAGACTGGAAAAGTTCTACATAACAATATTCTGTCTCTTGCCAATTTGGGTTTAAAAGGAAAAAATCAAAAAAAAATGTCTGTTATAAAACCTATCTACAAAGCCTTTTATAAAAATGAATTCCTATCTGCTGTCTAGATTCAGACGTTTGGCAGGTTAAACATTGATTATGGTGTCAGGGGCCCCGCTAACCGCTTTTCATTTATCTGTCAAATAAAATCTTTTTTTTTTTTAAAAGGACCCTCATTTGCCTTTCCCTTACTCTGGTGTACCTCAAGGGTCCTTTTTGGGGCAGGGTTTTTTGATTTTTTTGGGAAGGGACCTGATATAAATTCCATATATTAATCAAAAAGAGAACTTACCCCTACATAATTTGGGTTTTTTCAAAAAAACTGACGTAAACACTGTTAAATCCCCCTTTTATTATTTAATCGTAATAAGAAAATTCCCATTTTTTCCGGAATGTTAAAATTAAAAACCCTTTGTCAGGAAAACCGAAAAAAAATTTTTTTGTAATTATTGACGATAACTCTCGTGGAAGATCCAACAAATTCGCAAAAAAAAAAAAAAAAAAGTATTTTTTGTGGTATCTTTACCTAGCATGGATTTTTTCACGTGAAAAGCCCCTAAAGCATTATTTTTTTGTTAATTTACCCTTAAAACTGGGGGGCTGTCATGAAAACCAAATAAAACCCCCTGTACTGCTCAAAAACGGGAATCCAACAATGCGGATTTGCAAATACGATACAAGAAATATTTAAGCTTAGGATACTGTATGAATCTCGACCCTAAAAGGAAGTAGAATGGAAGAGTTACCCCTTCCCCTTTCAAAAATGTGGCCGCAATACTGTAACGGGTCCAAAAATGGGGCGAGAGTTCTTTATGTCGCTTTTCTATTTTTTTTTTTGTACATTTTTCCTTTTCTTTTAAATTTGTTGTTAAAAATTTTACCCCCTTTTTTTTTTTATCCCTCTTTTGGAGAGCACATTTTGGGGTCGGGGGCATAGTATGGGTTTTTCTTTTTTCATTCATTTAAATAAAATACATTTTTTTATGGCGCTTTACAATTTTGGGCCTTTTTAAAGAAATAAAAATTTAATTTTGGAAAAGGGGAAAAAACCGCCTTTTTTTTAGAGGAATGCCCCCTTCACCGGGCTGACCGAATTCCCCTTATTATCATTTTACTTTGGGGAAGGGGATAATATAGGGCCCGGGGGGGGCCGGGCAGGGAGGGAGAGCATTTT
This sequence comes from Penaeus monodon, assembly GCF_015228065.2. NCBI lineage: Eukaryota > Metazoa > Arthropoda > Malacostraca > Decapoda > Penaeidae > Penaeus > Penaeus monodon. The sequence goes on along the minus strand of NW_023646553.1, from coordinate 302 downwards.
TTTCGTGGGCTGCAGTCGGTGGGTTCCCGGTCGAAGAGTACCCGGGAAAGGGGCTTTAACCTTTTTTTCTCTGTATCTTTAAGGGGGAGTGCTCCTCTTTACGTTTTTTTTTTTATCTCTTGAATTTTTTTAACTCGCTTTTTTAATGTTTTTGTCTTAATTCTACGCATTTTTAGTGTTAAATGTATTTTTCCTTTTTTTAAGTGTTTTAAAAAAATCTTTTTTTTAAAAAAATTTAATACTTTTTGACCCCCCCATGCTCCCCCCCAGTTTTCTAAATTAACCCGTTTTCCTTTAAAAAT
>NW_023646551.1:15000-35530 GCF_015228065.2 Penaeus monodon | reverse complement strand
ATTTTTTTTTTTTTTAATTTAAAAGGCAAGTTGCTTTCTATTACTTTTTTAGTCATTTGTTCTGTAAACCTAGGAAAAAGTAGAACTTTTGGTTTATATTAAAGTGATTTTTCAAAATTTTTTAAATTTTTAAATATTTTTGTTGTGTTTTAAGGTTTTATTTTTTTTTTTTTTTTTTTCCTTAAAAAAAATAGTTTGTTAAATTTTTGCTGAAAAACTTTTGTTTTGTAAATTATAGAAAGGCAATTTGCTTAATTATTTTTGTCTAGCTCAGTTCTGTAAATTCGGAAATATATATTTTTTTTGTACTGTGTTTTTTAAGGTTTTATCATTTCATTTTTAGACCTTCAGCCTTTAAAAATAAAAATTTTTTATTGTTAATTTTTGTAGTATGGCAGTTATAAAAAATTTTTTTTTTTAGTTTTTTTGAAGATTCATCCCACATGCTCGGGTCTTAAACCCAGGATAGTTCAGATTCTGATATAGGTAAACGAATTTAAAATTTTTTTAAATAAAATAAATTTTATTTTTTTTAAAAATCATTTAAATTTAATTTCCCCCAAATACAACTAAAGTTTTTAAAAAAAAAAAAAAAAATGTAAAACAAAAAAATTTTTTTAACATGGATTAGGAAATTGATTTAAATTTACAACCCTTTTGGTTTTTTAAACTTTCGGAAATATATATATATATAATAAAAATTATTTATATATTATTATATATATATTATATATATATACGCATAAATTAAATAAAAGGATGAAAGATTGTTTATACCCCAAAAAAAAGAAAATAAAAGAAACATAAAACGAAAGAAATACTTAAGTGATCTATACATTTTATTTAAAAAAAGGAAGTTATTTTTTAAAATTTTTGAGCATGAAAAAATATCATATTCAAAAAAAATAAAATGTCAAAAAAGACAAATATAAGGAGTTTTTACTTAAAAACATACCCCATTTTTGAGAAGAAACAAAAAAGTTAAAAAGTTCTTTTATGCAAAGAGATTTGCTAATTCTCTGTTTTGTAAAGGCTTCCTCTTTTCCATTTTGGGAATCCTTTTTATATGGAACCCCCGGGCTAAATTCAAAACCAATTTTTTTAGTTTGTTTGCTAAATTTTTTTCCTTAAGTAAAAAAAAATTATTGTAAGGGAAAGTTTAAATGATATTAAAATTTTCAAGTCTAGCCCATTCTGGGTATTTTAATCTTCGAAAAAGCCATTATGAAAAAAAAAAAAAAAAAATCAAAAAACATGGCAGCTCCATGATAAAATGAAAATCCCCCCAAAATTTAAAATTTTTGAAAAAAAGCTTTAAATTTAAATTTTTCATATCTGCCCTACATCCCAAATTATAAAAGTATTGATGCAAAAGTACATGATGTATGGGGCCTTTTACATGAAATTTTGGTAGACGCATTCTAAGGGAGACTAAATTTCCCTCCCCTTATAGGCAAAAATGTTTTCTGCATAGCACCAACTCCCACTGTTTTCCCGGACCCCATGTCCTCTGTGAGCTTCCCCTGCTCCCCCTGATCATTTTTTAAAACAAAAATATTAAAGCTGCGTCTAAAATGAGATGTCTAAATTTTCAAAAGGGCCTTGGGAAGGGGAAAGGCTCCCGTGACGCACTTTTTTTTTTTTTTTGGGGGGGGGGGGGATTCGAACCTGCACCGGTTTTCGGCCCCGCGTTCGGATTGGACAGGCGCCTTTTAAACCCCTTTGGCCACGGTGGGGAGGGCACGTGTCTTTTGTGTTTTTGGGTTTGGGATATATATATAATAATATAATATATATATTAATATTTTTATATATATATATATATATATATATTATATATAATTAAGGAAAATATTATTATTGGTGGGAAAAATTTAAAATTATCCCCTAATTTTAAACCCCAATAAAAATGGGGTATTATTTTAATTTAAAATTATTTTTATTTTATATATATTTTGGGGTTTTTATATATATATTTATATTAATATATATATATATATATATATATAAATAATATTAATATTATATATTATTAATTATATATATAAAATAATTAATTTTATAAAGGGTAATACAAATTGTATTGGAAAAAATACTTTTCATTTTGGGAAAGCCACATCAAAAACTAAAACCCCCCCCTTCCTAGAGGGTTGATATATAAGGGGAAAAAATATATTAAAATTTTTTTATTAAAAAAAAAAAACCAAAAACCAATATTATTTTTTTAAAAATAAATTATTTTTTTTGGTAATAAATTCTTAAAAATTTTTAAAATTTAAATAAAATTTTATAAGGGAAAATTATATAGTTTTTTATTAATTTTTTTATTTTATTATATTTTGTTGTTTTTTTGGTTATTTAATTTATTATATTATTTTTTATTATTATTATTTTTTTTTATTGAAGTTTTATTGTTTTTTAGTATGTTTTTGGGTTATGTTATTATTATTTTATTTTATTATTTATTGTTATTATTTTATTATTATTATTATTATTTTATTTATTATTAATTATTACATCATTATTTTTGATACCTTATTATCATTAATAATATTATTTTTTTTTTTGTTGTAATTACATTATAATATACTAAATTTTAAATTGTTGTAACTATTATTATTTTATTATTATTTTATTATTATTTTAATTTATTTTATAAAAATAAAATTATTATTTTTTTGTTGAATTTTTAAATATATTATTATTTTTTTTTTAAACTATATTATTATTATTATATTATTATATTATTATTATTTAGTTATTATTATTATTATCATTTATACTATTAATTCTTATCCATTATTATTATTATTATCATTATTCTTGTCATTAATAGTTTCCATTATTATCATTATTCTTATTTTTTATTATCATTAATTATTATTATTATAGTTATAATTTTTATTATTATTATTATTATTATTACTTCATTCATTATTCTTTACTCATCATTCTTCTTCATTATCTTTTACTAATTGTTTTTCATTGGTTATTGTTTTCTCAATGATTTATTATTATTGTTGTTGTTGTTGGTTTTTGGTTGTGTGTTATTGTTTGTTGGTACTTAGTATCCTTAATCCATTATTATTATCATTATTTTATTATTATTATCCATTTTATTATTATTCTTATTTTCTTATTTATTTTATCCATCATTATTTATTTATATTTATTATTATTATTTCTTATTACATTATTTATTACTTATTATTCATAATTTTATTTATTATTATCATTTATGTTATCGTTATTTTTACTAATTTCTTTTTTATAATTATTCATTAATAAATCATGGTCGTGATTTATGATTTGATAATATTATGATTATAATCATTAATAATTATTGTTTTTTCATTTAAGTGTTATCATCACTGAATGTTTTATTATCTGATTATTTATTATCCATTGATATATTTGGTTTACTCCTTATTACTAATCATTACGTTTCCTGTTATACTTATCCACCAACATTTTTCAGTATCATTTTCATTAATGTTGTGTTATCATTGTGTCATTACTTATCATCTTTTATTGTTATTATCATTATTATGTGGTGGGGCTCGTTTAAAATTAACATTATTACTAATTATTGCCCTTGTTATTTCATGATAATCACAAATAATAATGATAAATAATTACTAAATGATGATATACACTACTAATAATATGATAATAATAATAATTAATAAAATAATAAATAATAATAATAATAATAATATTATTAATTATTATTCATTAAATTTATATTGTATTATTATTGTTATTGTTTATTATTTTATTAATTATTATATTTATTTTTATTATTATTATATTTTATTATTATTAATTAATTTTATTATTATATATCATCAATTTATTATCATCATTATTTAGTAATTATTTTATTATTATTATTATTATTATTTTATTTTATGATTGCCAAATTTATCTTTTTTACTGCTAATTAGCCTATATCAATTTACTAATAATCATTATCATTATATATCATCATTGCCATTTTTAGTATCAAGACGTTTAAATGGTTGTTTTCCTTTCGGCATGCACTGTTAAGCATAACTCGAGCTTGTAATCTCCTATCCAGCTCATTCGTGTCCCTGCTGTCCGGAGTTTTTCTTTATTCTGTCCACTATATAATGCTTTGGAGTACTCCCACTGGGTCCTTTGGTTTCCTTTAAAGGCCTCGTATCTTCACATAACACGACACCTGGAGTATTGGTAATAGTGGTAGGACAACAGTTTCATTATTCTAATATTTGACCTTATACCAATGATAGTATTGCAGTAATTGCTGGTTTGTATTATTGTTTGTCCCATTTTATTGTTATATTATTCTATTAATCATTATTTAATCATTGATCATTATCATTGTTTATTATTTTTATTGTTATTATTATTATTATTATTATTATTATTATTATTAATTATTATTATATTATTTTATTATTATTATTTATTATTAACATTATATCAATTATTATTATCATATATTATTATCATTACCATCAGCATCATCATCATCATCAATCATCATCATCATCATCATCATCATCAATCATCATCACATCATCATCATCATCTCATCATTATCCATCATCATCATCATCTTTCGCCGTCCATCATCATCCTCATATCATCATCATCGTCATCATCACCATTCTGTTTTTGTATTTTTCATTATTATTTATTCATTATCATATATTTGTCATACATTTTCTATCATTATTATTTTATTTACTGCTACTTTATTACTTCTTCCTATTATGGTTGCTGGTATTATATTTATCATTTTCATTTGCATCTTTAAATAATAAAACTTTCACTTAAAAATTCTCTTAGTAGATCTGTTATTACACCAAGTTTGTCCATAATCACTAAGTCACTCTGGGAAATTCTAATCGTTCTTCATATACAGCTATTAAGAGTATTCACTGCAATTTGATGTTATGATGTGGGCTTTTTATATTTACTTACAACAACCACAAAAGCTGGTCACTTCTTTTCCTTCATTTCTCTAAATCATTCCTTTTCCTCCCACTTATCTCCTCGACCCCTTCCCCACATTCCTGTCCTTCCCTCTCCTGCAGTATAATTTAAGTTTGTTTTCAATTTGTTTCCATAACAAACAGGGGGGACGAAAATGAGGACGTTTCCTGCGTGTGTCCCGTGCTAAATTGGCCCTCTGAAAGTGACAATGTTGTACATCGACTTTAATCTCAGCTTACAGGATTTCCATTCGGTTTTCCGCTGAAGGCCTTAAACCACCACGCTTCTAGAAAAAGGTCCAAAAAGTTACTACTGCTTTTTGATCCCTGCATTCTGTTGTTCTTAACAACCGTAGATATTGTGCATCTGTAACTTTTTTCACAACCGTTTTTTGCTTCTATGTAGTGACTGAGTGGAGTGAGTGACTGTGTGTGTGTCATGTGTGTTTTAAAAAACGATAAATGGTGTGTACATAATATCACTATATAATTCATATATAATATAAATATATTTATAATATAATCTATATATAGTATATTATATATATATAAAATATAACATAGGTATATATATGTAATAATAATATATAATATTAATATATATATATATATATATATATATATATAATATCCCATATTATATATATGTATATATATCTGGGGGTTATAGATATGTATAATATATACCATTCATAATATATATTTATCATATCATATATATAATATCTATATATATATATATCATAAATATATACTATAATATAAGTTGTGTGTGTGTGTGTGGGTGTGGTGTGTGTGTGTGGTGTGTGTATGTTTGTGCAAATACCCCAAACACATATATTATATACTTAGGTAATCATTCCTACCTTTTTTCATTATAGACCACACGCAGATACCGCTGCGCTGTTAATGCCAAAACGTCGTCCTCAACCCGCACTGGCTGTCACTTAGGCTTATTGGCCTGATGCCATAGGAAATTCATACCATGTTATACTGGGATAAACGAATTTTGGTTATTAGAATCTGGCATTAGCATCACTGTGGGTCTTCTGGAAAACGCAGAATAATGCGTCGAACTGTTTTGTGTTTTCGGGCTGTTTCGTGAAATGGGAGAATTTATAGGTTTTGGCAGTATTCCATGGCTGCTGTATGATAATGCCGCCCTTTTTTCCAGTTTCGAGGATAAATCTTGTTTTGACATTTTGCTTGTTTATTTAATGCTACGTTTCGGTTTACCCGCTAAAACCATTTTTCCCCCTCATTTTTTTGTATTATTTTTGTTCCCTTACTTTCAATAATATAGTTTTCACTGGTAATCATGGGCCAGCTTTCATTGAATGGGTTGGGGCTGTTCCCGAAGTATTGTTTGCCTATTTAAGATTATATGCCTTTTTCTTTAGTAATATCTACAGCTATCCTAAAACATACACAGTGTATGTGTTTGTGGTTGTATATTATATATATATATATTACTATATATATATATATATATATATATATAATATATATTATATAGTATATAGTATATATATATATACTATATATATATATATATAGTATATTAATATATATATATATATATATATAGTGTGTGTGGTTGGTGTTTGTGTGTGTGGTTGTGTGTGTGTGTTGGTTGTGGTGGTTGGAGTGTGTGTGTGGGGTGTGTTGGTGTGTTGTTGCGTGTGTGTGTGGTGTGTGTGGTGGTGTTGTATATATATATATATATCATTATATATATAGATATATTATATATATAGTATATTTTTATATATATATTATATCTATATATATATATATGTGTGTGTGTGTGTTGTGTGTGGTGTGTTGTGGGTTTGTGTGTGTGTGTGTTGGTGATGTGTGCAATGAATATAATATATATATATATATATATATATATAATATATATATATATATAGATTGGATAGAAAGATATATAGATAGATAGATAGATATATAGGTTAGATAGGTAGGAAATAGAATACACACAGTTTTGGGCACAAAACAATGCACTATCCTGGGAAATTAAATTTTTTTGGCTTTATTTAAGAAAATCAAACCTTGTTAGTATCAATTTATGAATTTAATAAGCCCCAGAACATGCACTGCATGTTTTAAGATATTAGTTAGAGCATTTATATCCTTTTTAAACAGCCTCTTTTAAATAAAGAAATTGCTTTAATATCTGGTAGAGCCACCTTTTTTTTTTTTTTTCTCCTCCTTTATCAGTGCATCAATTCTCCGTTTTCCATACTCCCCCCCTCATACAGCGTTACTTATATAGTCCTAGGAATGTTGTTGAACTTTTAGTTTTACCCTCTCCCATAGTTTTTCATTTGTTTTTTAACACTGCAAGACATAATTCCTTTTATGGCATTTAGACCCCAACATCCCCGATTGGGTTTCATACAGTACTAAGTACTGGGACTGTTAGCTTATTTTTTTTTTGGCCATACTAAGGACTTAACAAGATTTGCAATTATGGCGGGGAATCATTGTCCTTCTGGAATCATTCACCGACTTTTTACATTTTAAATTTCTAATTCCTCTCCGTTTTAACCTGTTTACATTATTTGTCATCGCCCAACACCTTTTGCTAGTAATGCGCCCCCGGCTTATGTTGTACCATCAACCCATGCTTACTGTGGGATTAAAGGCTTCAGATGTATTATTCCTCCGCCTTTTCCTTCTTTTTCTGGTAAGGCCCTATCCCACAGTATTATAAAGAAAATCTACTCTCATCACAGAAAGTACTTTTTTCAGTTGAACACTCAAAAACCTATGTCAAAAATTCTTCTTGAGTTCATTGTTAATGGATTTCTTTTCTATCTGTAAGGCAGCCCCCCATAATGACTCTGTCCTTGTCTTTTCGTTACTTTTTTCATGGCCTCTACCTTCCCCGTCTTTAATTGTTCCTTACTATTTCTGCACAGTAGACATGTTACTTTCGTCCTTTAAGGCATTTTTTATTGCGGCCGTAGCATTGTTTGTGGAGAAAACGGTCACCACTTTCTTCATTCTCTCTCATTCTAGGAACAGGGGCCGACACCTTAACAAATAAAAGTCAACTTCATTTAGGCCTTCATATCAATACTGTTTTTCAATGATTGCTATATATTTCGGTTGCAAACATCTTCAACGCTTTGTAAAACAGGTGAAAATGGTATGAAAATCAATAAATTTGATTAAGTAATATAGGCCTTGTTGTTGGCAGGGGTGGCACTCTTGGTGGACCACCAACGTCGCACACCAAAGTGACAGCCGGAGTCTTAACATCAGGCAAGCTGTCTCAGGTGGAGCTTGGAACATCTGTCCTTGCGGCAGGATGAGCGTTACCCTGCTACCATGGAACCTGAAGCAGCTGGGAGGGGAGAAGACCTGGCAGCAGTAGATCACTATGGTGGTTAAACCTACTACAGGCATGGTCATCATTTCAGGGGTTGTTATAGCCATCTCCACGCCGACTTTAACCTTTCGTAGTAGATGTAACACCAGCTGATGAGCGTATTATGGGTGTTGAGATTGAAGCATCATTTGGCTTCGTGTCTCTTATTGCCGATGTGTGCAAAACTTGATGCGAAACGGGTTTTCTTTCTCAAATTAACATCTTTGGCAGATCAGTGTGTCACATTGTTCTGGCGTCTTCCATGTGGTACCCATCTGTGATCGAGCTAGCTACGAGATATCTGTTGGTCCTCATGGCTCGGGAGCTGTCCCCCGCAGTGAGAACGGCTCCTTTTTGGGACTTTCTAGGTCTCAAGATTGAGGATTCTGGCTCCTTGTATCAGCACTCAGCATTCTGGCATGGTACGAGTGATAACAGGTACTGTGCCCGGAGATTGACCACATTCTTTGTCAACACTTACTGCAGGCCCAATCAGAACGCAGGTTTTATTGAGTGCTGAGTTCTGTGGCATTGACCATGAGGCTGGTTGTGGCTACCCTCAAGGTCCACTTTCAAACTCTTCATCCCTCCAGTGGGCGCTCTGAGGGTGTCTCCATGGATAATTGAGGGGGGAGAGAGTGCTGGAGGTTTGCCACCGCAGTCCTTTGATCATTGACAGAACTCAAAGTCCTTAAATCGCAAAGCACTCGACACCCGAGGGCAAGGCCGGAGCATTGGATGCCACAGAAGCGAGTCTCATGGTCTCGGCTGAATGGCACTCAGGACTTGCGCCATCCTTGGTGCTAGGGCTGAGACACTGCTGAGAAGGGTCCAAGGATCGTTCATCAGAAACCTTTGATGAGGAGGTTGAAGGCCATTTCTTGGTAAATGACCTTCGTTCTGCTTACCTAGGCCTTTGAGAAAACAGAATTCTCAGTTTTCCTCACATATCCTGCAGTCTACTCAAGTGGATGACAGATCACTGAGATCATTTGGGATTCGTGAATGTTGGAGTATTTTGGCAGTTGTCCAGGTAGATCCTCCAGCATTGTTTGGATGCAGGTGGTATCACAAAGCCTGTGCCGGACCTACCCATCACAGAACGTCCTACCTTAATTGAGGTTAGGAGGTGATTTCAACTGAAAGGGTGTTGAGGGCTGCAGGTATATTGATATCCCTGCTTGAACTGCTTAAGGCAGGGGGCGAAACCTGTGGACGGGCCTTGCATGCTTCTTGATTGCCATTTACAGTCTTTTCCTTCCGCTCAGCCCTGTTTGAGGGGCGTAGTCTCCTCTATGGAAGGGAAAGGAGATCGTTGGGACTGGTAGCAACTACCATGGCATCACACTGCTCGGTATACATGCAAGGTTTTCGCCCACATTCTACTGAATGGATCCATGACCTCCTACTAAGACACCAGAAACCCAGAATACTTTGTTAGATAAAATATTGAAATTTTTAAAACTTTGAAAATTTATCAATAAATATCCTACAATAACAATAAATAATTAAAAATCAAAGAATCAATTTTATGCTCTAAAGTGTATAAAATGATTGCTAAACATTATGCATAATTAAATTTTATTGAAAATTTAGTCTCCCTTGGGAAACTAATAAGACGCCTCTATCACAATCCTCCCCCAATACATTTTTCAGTGTATATGGGAGAAAAGCTGCATACATTCTCGGTCTGAGAAATGCTGCACATCATTCCCACTACATGTGCAAACCGTATGGCTCTTAGCATTCCTCACAAGTGCTTCACTTTTGGCCATCATTGGCCCTGAGTCAGATCTTGTGGTGCCGATTTTTAGTCTTGTTAAATAAACTTCTACTTTTCGGTGGGATAATGTTGGTCACCCAACTGCCAAGTCATCTCCTAATCTCTCGCGTTTGTCTCTAGAGGTATGCTTCCATTGTTCCTTTTGTTTTTGCAAAGACAACTCCTGATGTTGAGCTTCAGGTCCGTGTGTGGGAAGGAAAACAAGGCATCACAGGCTGAGTGGCAGCTCCCTTGGCCTGCCAATCACTCCCCAACATACGTGTTGACCATCATGCAAGCTAATCTTGAACTCCCTCATACTGGATGTGATGAATTTAAGCTCTTGTGCTTGCAAGGCACTATAAGAGTCACAATAATATTAAATAGAATGGTTTGTAGATCTCCAGTCCTCTTAACTGCTGCAAGGATAGCATGTAACTTTGCAATGAGGATCAAGCTGCTAGAAAAAGACGGTCAATGCAGTCCTTCCTTCTGCAAAGCCCACAACCATTTTCACATTTCAATCCATTCTGTATATATTCATCTGATCCTTGGTACTTAGAACAGTGAAGTGGTGAAAATCTCTCTGACCTCTGCTACGATCTCTCCCCTTTCCCAATTTCCGCCCAAATCGCAATAAAAAAAAAAAAAAAAAAAGACTTGATTAGTCCCAAGGGGGGAATTGGGGATTTCCAACTGCCAGACCATTAGTGAGATTTAAATTAAGATCTTCCACAAGATTCCTCTTTCCCATCCATAGATCGGCTTATCCTCAATGGGAGTTCAAAACCCTTCTAGATATAGGAGATTTGGAATCCTTTTGTAGTCTTATCTAATAAATCACAGATTCTGAGAGCTGCATTATGAACCGAGGTCAACATCCGGAGACAGTGGATGAATAGCCTCACTCCAAGTCCAGTTTACTACCGATAAAGCACTCAGTAAAGCTGCAGAAGCGTTTGTGCAGTCTGCACCCCAAGATAGATGAAAAACCTCAAACTACAAAAGTGCTTTTTGTAGCCTCACTCGTACTGTTTGGTGAGGCCCCCATGTAAGCTAGTCAAAATTTAGTAAAGTACTCAACTCTTGGACAATTGCAGTGGTTTGCTCTAAATAGAGGGAAGATGGGACTTTCCTCATGTTTGAAATGTATAGCCATGGTCTTGGAGAAAAATTTGACCATGGATGTTCCCCACCTGTACAATTTGATTTATATGTCAGTCTGCAGTGTCTTGCACATCCTGTAAATTTTCCTCCTGGAGCAATACGTGTAAAGTCATCTACATACAGATTACACGAGACAGCACTTGGAACAACTTTCAATGTCATTTATAGCAATGGCAACAAGGTACTCCCTTGGTGGGACCCCCTTCCAGCTGATCTTCCTGGTTAGAGAAATTGTTTCCCCACCAAACCCTAAACTTCCTGTTTAGCAGGAAGCTTTGTATGAAGATAAATAGTGTTCCTCTTAACCATGTCCTCAGCTCATCGTATGCCATGCTCCCAAGTATATCATAAGCTTTTCAGGTCAAAGAAGAGCTTCTAAGATGTGACGTCCACTGGGCAAAGATTCTGTACAGCAGTTTCCATCTTCAGTTTTTCTAAAGCCATACTGATATGGGGTCGCACTTTTCCTTTTCTAGTAGCTCGACCTAAAGTTTACCATTTTCTCCCATCAGCTTGCAGTATGCAGCTGTGAGAGAATGGGCCTGTATTTTCCTGGTGTGGAATCCATCCTTGCAGATTTTAGGAATATGAATGATTATAGCCTCTTTCCGGCACTGCGCCCTCCTATAGATCCCATGAATAAGTTCCAACAGGGAGCTTCTCCACTAAGTTGAGATATCTTTGGTATGGGATATTGTTCACTTCCTGGTGCAGTCTACGGATCTTTAAATTCAAGTTGTATGGAAGTTCTGCTGCAGTCTTTACTGAAGAAACAACCCTGGATGCTTCCTGGTCAGCCTGAAAGCGGAGAATCGGGCTTGTAAAATCTCAGAGGAATCTCTGCATGACCTTTGGAACATTGAAAGGTTCAGAGTGAACACAGTGGACGTTCCAGAGGGAATGGCCAGGGATTGCCTAGGTCGTCAGGAGAAGCTAGATCTTCTCGAAAATTTTAGTTATCACAGGGCACACGAATTAGAATTCTTCATTTCCTCACCCCCCACCTACCATTGAGTCCAACCAGGGGAACCTATAGTTAGGGCTCAAATCTCCAAGAGCCACAGGGGTAGTGAGGATATATATGCAGCCACTATTCACACAGTGCTGATGACCTAAATATGCAAGATACAAACTGAACAATCCATGCTTGACTCTAGCCATATTGACCAGCCGATGAACTTGACCGGGACTTGATCAAGCCAACTGTCCTTACCAGAATAAGGATGTTGCCTAGCTTGCCAGGGTGCAGTGTGCAGCAATTGTTCCACCTCCAGGACTCCTGTCTCCTATTAATACGGGATGCCACACACGGCAACCACACAGGAAATTTCTCTCCTGGTCCAAGATGGAATGAACCAGGGTTTGAGTGCAACCATCTCCTCTCATAGCTCCTTGTGCATGATACAGCCATTTTGTCTCATAACCTCACTGGTGACCCCGCCATATGGGTATCCCTCTGGTCCGGCTCACAGATCATTTGGACCTCAAGCCCGCCCACCGCGCAAGGCGGCTTCCCGTTAGGGGGGGTGAATCGGGAGACGAGAATTGCTAGAAGATCTGAGACTTAGGGAATTCCAACACAAATTTTGTCCTAATAGCAAGCCTATAAACTGGTATGTAAGCTGTAAAGTGTGTTGGGGACCAGTCAAATCTTTTCCCCTGTTAACTCAGGGGTGAGGGCAAGGTTGTGGTCCTTTCCCCATCACTTTTCAACACCTGCATGGATTGGATAATATTAGAACTCTATATATATATATATATATATATATATATATAATATATATATATATATATATATATAATATATATATATTTAATATATATAAATATATATATATATTTAATATATATATCTAAACACACACACACATATGAATTACAATACATATGAATGCGGTTTCGAATTGGGGGGGAAATGATCATTTCCACTGATTGCCTTGGGAGTGGGTGTGTAAAACCTAGCTATCCATCATTACTCATGTATGTAGGATAGGTAATATCTATGGAGCTATTAGAACCTCTTCGCGCGCTCTGATTTAGTATTTGGTCCTCTCAGTACATACAGAAGTTATACCTTGGGGTTCGAGTCCTGTCCAGGGACGATGTTATATATCGATATCATTGCGGTTGTGCTTATTTCTCTATGTATATACATATATATATCGTCTGCTATATAAAAAAAACATAAAAAATGTTTTTATTTATTTCTATATATACTCATATATTCATGTAAACATTTTTCCTTTAAAAAAAAAAAAAATATAAACATCTATTTATCACTCTACACACCACACACACACACTTATATTATATATAATATATATATATATATTATTTATATATATATATATATATATGTATATATACATATTGTATATATTATATATATATTGATATATATATATAGATATATATTATAGTATATATACTCTATATATATATATATATATACATATATATAGTATAATCTATATATATATCTATATATTATATATATAATATATATATATATATATTATATCATATTACACCACACACAACAGACACACACCACACACACACACACAGCACACACCACACACACACACACACACACACACACGACACACACACTCCACACCATCACACACCACACACAACACTATAATATATATAGATATATATGTATATATAAATATATATCTATCATATACACCCACACACACACACCCCAGACACCACACCACACACACACACACACACCCACACATATCGATGTTATATAATCGATATAATATATATATATATATATATAACATATATATATATATATATATATATTATATATATATATATATATATATATGTATATATGTATATGTATATGTATATAAAACACGGATATCATCATCCTCACAAGGGGCTTCCCGCCGACGGGGGCGCATGGCCGCATCCACCCTTCGCTTCCAGCCACTAGGATCCCCCCTCGAGCGAGTCTCCATGCTGCACACGGCCCATCTCTAATTCCTCGCGACAAGGTCCGTCGAGCTGCCCAACTTGATCTCACTAGACGTCCCACATGTCTCCTCCAACCCAGGGTGTCATCGAGAGAGACAACCTGATGGCAGGGGTCGTCCAAGGGAGGCAGCTAGGTGGCCATATAGCCTGAGTTGGCGATCCCGGATTATGTTAAGATCACAGGTCAACATGCCATTCTCACGGTGTAACCGCCGTTTGGGACCGTGGTCCGGCCACTGTAACCCCATGATCCGGCGAAGGGACTATGTTACAAAAGGAACATCAAGGCGAGACTCCAGGCACTGGATAGCGTCCATGTTTTCTGCTTCCATAGAGCAAAAACTGGAAGTATCAAGGCCTTGAAGACACGCGTCTTGGTCCTTCTGCTAGGTAAGACATCTCCAAAAAACGCTCTTTGGTGATCGATTCATGGCTTCCCTGTTGCAGACCCTCTGTCTACTGACTTCCTGGTCTGACAACCCAGAGTATGGACTACGCTACCAGGCATGTTAAAACTTCTGTAACTTCAAACTTCTTGCCGCAGCATGGATTGACTGACGGTTCCATACCAGGCCCCCAAAGTCCCTGATTCTTGGTCTTGGTCCAGGAACTCTAGGCCTGGGGCTTCGTCTCATTGCTAAATGCCTCAAGAGCCCCACACGTTACTCCAGGACTCAGATAGGATGGCAACATCGTCGGCAAAGTCAAGGTCCGAGACTTAATATTGCCTAGTGTTGCTCCGCACTGACTTTGGCTAGTACTCTGCCCATTATCCAGTCCATACAAGTGTGAAAGTGTTGTTGCCGGACACATCCTTGCCTCACCCCTGATTATAACAGGGAAGAAGTTCGACATACCCCCACCACACTTGTTACAGCACTTTCAGTACCAGTATAGGGCTTGCTATCAGGCCAATAATCTGTGTCGGAATTCCCCTGAGCCTCAGGAGCTCCCATAGTGATTCCCTATGCACCGAGCAAACGCCTTCTTTGAGGTCGATGTAGGCTGCAAGCAACCCACGACCAACTCACGACGGCGTTCCACATTTCTTGAAGCGCTAGTATACAGTCTTTGTGGGACATGCCAGGAGTAATCCAGTACTTCTCGGTCCTCACTTGATGCCTCAAGTAGGTGGTTTGCGGATCCGTTTCAGAAGAATGTGGGCGAGAACCTTTCCTGGTATGCTGCGTCGTGTAATGCCACCATAGTTGCTACAGTCCCCATCGATCCCCTTTCACCCCTCAGCATGTCAGGGGGAATGGTACCCGAACTGCCAATGGCAGTCAGGACTGTTGCAAGCCGAGCCATGGTTTCACTCCCCAGCCTTTAGCAGTTCAGCAGGGATATCACATATGCTGCACTTTTCCCACTCTCAGCTTGGAAAATCGCCAGCCTAACCTCTGTTCAGGTAGAGGTTCCCTCTCGCTGATGGTGGGTCCCGGCACAGTCCTGCGACCAGCACTGCATCCGCTAACTGTTTGGAGGGTCCCCTGGTACAACTGTTCAAATACTCAGCCCAACGTTCACGAACCCTAACATGGGGAATTAAATTACGGCGTGAGCCACCATTGTCAAAAAAAAAACCCCCCCTTTTAAATTTGTTTAATGTTCCGTTTTGGGGCCATTTAATTTGGCGGAATGCAAAAGGGGGTAATTATTACATCGTAACTCAAATTTTGCGAAAGCAATGGATAAATTCCCCAAAAACCAAAGTTAATTCGGCAAGGAGCTCTAAAAATTTCTATTCTAAATGAAAGATTACACTGAACTCAGGCAGTGGGTCAAAGGGCGAAAGTCAGTGAATTAAATAGGGCCAGGTGCCGCAGGTTTGGACAGATTGGCCCTTAATGCCTAAGTGGAGAGTTTGAGGCAGATCTTGGCCTATAACTGCGAAAGTCGAAACAGCTAACCACTTTGACCAGTTAGCTATAGGTTCCAGCGAAGCGACAAGTTTAGTCAGGAGAAATCTTGATGTTAGCCAAGAACCCCAACCACTGCAGGGGTTCCAAGTAACCTGTATCTCTTGTGGGCTTCCAGTTCAGACTAGGTCCTTCTTTGCTGTCCTTGGGATCTTCAGAAAATGAGGAACTTTCCGGTACCCTGCGTCGTGTAAGCCACTTTATTGAACAATGCCTGGGAGCTTGAACCCTCCCGGGCTTTTAAAAAAGGCCTGGATTTTTTGCTAAAATGATTTAAATTTTTTAAAAGGTTTAAATAATCAATCTCGTTTCTGTTCAAACCCCCCTCTTTTGGAGCCCTTCATCTCTATTTGAGTTTTCACGTAAAAATTTTTCCCTAAATTTTCCCTTTAAATGATTAAATAAATGGATCCCCAAATTTTGAAACCTCGCAGACCCCATCTTTTTAATTGGGTATTTTCTTGCGTAATACACAATTTATAAAAAAAATTCCAGGACCCGATAATTTCCCAAACATTAAAAAAGCTTTTTGGATGCCCGATATTGGTCGCACTTGGTAATGGACCTAACCCACCGGGATAATAATTTTTTTTATGGAAGAATACTCCGGTTGTTAGAAAAATTTTCACAAAATTGGTCGGTGGTTAGAAAAGAATGAAGAAAACTGTTAAACAACCGCCAACCTTTTCCCACCCCTGATCCCCAAAACGTTGGAAGAAAATTTTCCCCCCGGTCCAGCTTTTTTCCCAAAAGACTTACTGGACCTGGTGCAGTAACATCACAAAAGGCGATGGTTCCCCATGAGTACGAATGAAGACAAAAATGCCGAAAAACCGGTTCATGAGGTGTAGCGGTTTGTAGCAGTTGACAGAAATGACCTTATAGAAATGTGAATCATTCCAGAGTACAAACTTAAGAACTAAAAACAGAATTCTTGATGTTACTGCAGGAATTTGTAATCTATCTACCTGGTTATGTGCAATAATAAATACGCATGGATCTCCCTTATATGCGGCGGCCTCCCTTTGAAGTGATTTGCAGCCCACGCAAAATGCCAGACAGTGAAGGCAGTGGTAACACCTGCATCCACTCCGAAGGAACTACTATAGGAACGGCAGCTGTTGGGACAGAGATGTGAAGCGTACCATCTTGCCTTCTTGGGTATTTGTTTACATTGATTCTGGTTCCTAATTGTTCTGTTTGCGTGCCAGAGTACTGGTGTCCGTCAGAGGCTTAGCAGTGATGCATCGAAACCATTCATTATCTAGGAGGCCAAGGAAGGGTCACAAAAAGGGTAATATGTTTACATAAGGTGTTAATTAGGATTAGCGATTCAGTAGAGTACTATCATATTGTTAGAAAATTAATAAACTAGAATTCCATATACAGTCACTTTTAAGTCAAAGGATGGCTCTCATTACAATCATAATCCTAGAGAGAATTCCGCATAGAGTGGGCAGTAGGTTGTTTTAAGGGTTAGAACAGTAGATTGCTATTTTAAGTTGTAAATAGGTGGCAGTATACAAAAATAGTGATGTTACAAGAAACAGTAATATTTATTATTCACGAATGTATAGCAAAGATCAACCAGCAACGAGTATTTACTATCATAGCATATACAGTTAAAGATGCTAATGTTTAAAATTCCGCAACCAGTAATTTAAATAATCAACGAGAACAACGGAGCTCTCAATAACTGAATTTAACTAGCGAAATGGACATAACACTGACACTGTGCACATGTGAGGCCGACAATAATAATAGCCAGAAAAAAACAACCATTGCATAACAATATTATATCAATTCAGAAATGTTTTGGGTAAGGAATGAAGTCGAGGTGGGGTGTGTCACTTAGCTCTCATCTCAGTGAATTCTTTTGTTTGTTTTTGCTAAAATAAGATTGACAGCGAGGAATTTTGTAGTATTGCTATAGTAGTGTGTTTACGTTGAGAAGAAGGCAATTCCATATGTAGATGAGGGCGGATGCAGTCCATAGAGGCAATAGTTAATTCGGCACTATTTAGGTATAACTTATTTTGATAATGGCGAGGAGGTATTGGTGGTGCTTGGGTAGAACTGGACTTTATGGTTGTGCTAACAAGGGTTCACGAAGTTGCCAAAACGGTGGGCTGTTGGTGCGTGGGCGGTGTAGAGTGCGGAAATGTAATCTTCACAACATCGGCCAGGAGGGTAGCAAAAGGCGATATTGGTTCATTAGAGTATGAGCAGACATTACGTGAGTAGGCTGGATCAGATGAGGCTTCATAGACATGGGTTTTCGGGGAGGCAAAGAGTGAATGCTTTTAGCTGAATGACGCCAATTCCCATCCTCGCATTCTTACGGCATTTCCCTTTTTTGATGGGGGAGGTCATATCCTGTTTTATCTCGCATAAATGTAAAATGTGCATTGGATCAGTGACAAGCATACAGTGTTATAGGAGCTGCCTCTATTATGGCATGTAGCTTCCATCCTTCACTAGTAATTGTACTAATTGCCCATTACATTGTTTTGTACTTTAAAGGCGACGCTCTCCACCATGGTGTCAACAAATCAACTCTTACAAATTGCTAAGAGACAATAGGGCTTCACAAATTTTTCAACAGTAGACTGAAGGATGGCATATTTCAATGTTTTGTGGTTGAGTTAAAGGCCTCATAAGTCCTGGTTTCACTGCAGGAGAAAAGTCGTGGTTATTGATTTAACAGCTGGATTTGTCCGCGCAATTGTTGGATCTCCATTTGGCTAGAATATTCAAGCTTTCCAAAGCCTTTCTTTGGTGAACCACAACTTTCTGGGAGTAAAGCTCTTTCATGTGTTGGAGCCCTTCAGACCAGAATTCTACTATTGCCAGTGCAGGTAGCCAAGGATATTTTGGTCTTTGTATTCATTAAGTAGCGTCTTCACTTGAACATTTTTCGTCATATAATTCCTGTGGATTATTACCAGCGCGTAATATTATCCAGAATAATTTTCTTGCTGAACTAACTATCCATTTGTTGCTAATAATCAGAAAAATTTCATTTATCACCCTAAAGAACGGTCGATTCTTTCAACTGTGATTTTGGGCGGTATGTTTTTCTGTTAGGCCAATGTTAAAAACACAACGTACTTGCCTAGGATTATTATCCATATCTTCAGTCTTAGGACAGATATCGACATCTAAATATTAGTACATCAAAATCAACTGTGTGAGAGAAATCATGCTAAGTCTCTTTATTATGTTTTTGTTGGCATGGTCCTTTCAAAACTACAACATTGGCCACGCCATGTAGACAAAAAAGGTAATAATGATAATAAACAAATAAGATAAAATAACAATAATACTAATAATAATAATAATACTAATAATAAATCTTCACCAACAGAATTTTTATCAGCACTAGAAACTATTAGCTTTTGTTAGCTCTAGGTTTGTGCTTGGGAGACAGGTTTGTGCAAGTGTGTCCTCTTCAACTGATGGCGACATCTAAGGAGGCATTCTAGGGGTGTTAACTATCAAGTTAAATTCAGGCTCTTTGCTGTGTTTCGAAAGTCCCCTATCCAAGATATGTCATAGGAAAAGTCCTATTGTTGAAATTCCACTGTTCAGTTATATGTTAAATCTACTTAAAATATATTCAATAGAGCTTGTATAATTAAGTTTGGCCATATGGATATCTCATTTATGAAATACTTTCTCATATTCAGTTCACTAGCAGCATTCCCTCAATAAGATTTTCTGACTCCAGGCTATCTACTAATGCATGGTCTTTTTCCACATTTACTGACACCAAACAACTGTGTATTACTTTATTGCTATTCCCCATATCTTTTGTGACTATAGCCAGCGGGTAACAATTTTGGGGTTTATCTTTACTGCATCGTACTCTTTACTGACCTGAATTGAGAGCTATCCTTATTCTTGCCTTGGATATTTTTCAGATTACCCTTTCCTACCAGCCGAATCTTGAAGATGAATTGTGAAAAAACACGAAATGAGCTATTTCTCTTGTAACGACTATTTAAGGGCTGAATTTCTTGGGCCCACATCTCTCTCACAATGATATTATTCTCTTTCTTAAAATATGCATTTGGCGATCATTTTTATTATAGCATATGTCCAAACCGATACAAAGGTTTTGGATGGCTGTCTTGGAATGGAAGCATGCAACTGCATCAACTTCTGGATGTCTAAAGGTCACGTGGCCCGCACCTGAGATACAACGAGACATTCTGATGACTGCATGTCCTTCATTGGCATGTATCCACAACTGGTCCAAGACTTTTATATTTCTAAGGACTGCGAGAGTCAGGGTAAGATATTAAGATGGCTGACAAAG
>NW_023646551.1:0-10000 GCF_015228065.2 Penaeus monodon | reverse complement strand
GTCAGACAAATTTGGCCCCCTTTCAAGATATTCGCATTGTTCTGGGCGACTTCATGTGGTATCCGGGCTGTGACTGAGCTGGCATGAGATGTCTGTTGGCCCAAATTGGCTCGGAGCTGATTCCCAGCCGGAATAGCCTTCTCCAGGACAGTTGCTAGGTCCCAGAAAATGAGGCTCTCTGGCTCCTGTAACCAGCACGCCAACCCACCTCGCTGGACATGGTAAAGCGATACGTTTACAGTGGCCAAGGGAGAGTGAACACCTTCTTCTTAGCATGCAATGGAGTTCTCCAGATCTCCAGGTTTACTGGAGTGCTGAGTTCTGTGCACCTGGACCATAGCTGTTCTGCAGCTACCCACGGGTCCCACTTTCAAATTCCCCATCCCTCCCAGTGCCCACTTAAGGTGTTTTACTTAGACAGACTAATGGATGAGGAGTGTGCCTATGGGTTCCCCATGGCAGTCTCTACCGATTCACAGAACACGACACCTGACAGACCCATTGCTCTTCAAGCGCGTAACACTCGAGCAGCCCGGGAGTACCATTGGTGTAATCGCCCAGGGCAAGGCAGAATTCCATCTCCCTGGATACATTAGAAGCACTGAAGAGTGTTTTTTTGCATGCTTCGGCTGGAGAAAGCCCTGAGAACACGTACTCCTCACAGATGGACTGTATTCCATCTGTGGAGGAATGGGATTCATCTCAATCAATGTTGGGGTTCGTGAACTTTAGGCTGAGTATTTTGAGCAGTTGTACCGGTGAAACCCTCCTCAACAGTTTAGCTTGTGGCGGAACCCATCCATCAGCGAGGAACCTCCTAACCCTAACAGAGTTCGGATGGCAATTTCCAAGCTGAAAGTGGAAAGCTGCAGGCATATCGTGACTATTCCCTGCCTGAACGGCGGCAGGTGAACCAATGGCTCCGGGGCCTGCATAACAGTCCTGACTGCCTTCTGGCATCCTGGTACCTTCCCCCTGCCTCGGGGGGCATGGTCCACCTCTCGGAAGTGGGGAAAGGGGATCGTTTGGGATTGTCGTCACTACCATGGCATTTACACTGCTCACATACAGGCAAGGTTCTAGCCCACATTCTTCGACATGGCTCCGCCACCACCCTACATCAGAGACTGGAGTAGTCTGGATTACTCACTGGTAAGGTCCAACAAAAGACCGGTATACTAGAGCTTGATTAACTGTGGAACGCCATCGTGATTTTAGTTGTGGGTTGCTTGCGAACCTACATCGACCTCTAGAAGGCAGTTGACTCGTGCATACTTTATACTGGTACTGAACGTGCTGTAAAGTGTGGTGGGGGGTCCACTGTCGAACTGAGGTCAGGCTGTGTCCTTGCCACCACACTTTTTCAACGTGTATGGACTAGATAGTGGGCAGAGCTCTAGCCCAAGTCAGTGTGACGGCAACACTAGGCAAAATATTAAGGGATCAGATCAGACTTTGCCGACAATGTTGGTATCACTATCTTCAGTCCCCGTTGGGTCACTGGTGGCGGCTCTTGATGCATTAGACAATGAGGTCTCCTTGGACCATAGACCAAGATCAGGACTTTGGAGGCCTGTTATGGGAACTTGTTCAGTCGATCCATGCTTGCTGTCAGGACTTGAAGTTACAGCGAGTTTTACATACTTTGGTATGTAGTCCATTTCTTCTGGCTGTCAAGACCAATAGTCAATAGACGGATTGGTCTGGCAACAGGACATGAACTCAATCAACACCAACCTTTGGAGATGTCGGTACCTATGTAGAAGGACCAAGCTGCGTGTCTTTCATAGGCCTTGATACTGCCAGTTTTGCTCTATGGAGCAAAACCTGAACGCTAATCCAAAGTTTTTGGTGTCCGTCGTCTTGATGCCTTTGTAACAAGGTCACTTCAACTGGATCATGGGGGTAATAGTTGCAAGGACATGTGTCCAACCGGTGGTTACACCGTGAGATTGGCATGGGACCGTTACTTTTCATAATCTGGGATCCCAGCTCACGGCTATCTGGGCCCTAGCTCGTTTCCCTGTGGACGGACCCTTCCCCATCAGGTTGTCTCTTTGCGAGACATACCCTAGGTGGAGGAGGCCGGTGGGACGACCCCGGAGATCATGGCTTGGGCAGCTCGACGAACCTGTCGCGAGGAATTAGGATGGTCAGTGGGCTTGCCTGGAGACTTGCCTCAGGGATCTCGATGAATGATGATGAATAATATCTATATGTGTGTGTGTGTGTGTGTGTGTTGTGTGTGTGTGTTGTGAACGTTGTACAAAACTAAATCAACAGTATGGGCAGCTGATATGCACATATAATATATATTATATATATATATAATAATATATATATAATATATAATATATTTATTTATTATATATATGTGTGTGTGTGTGTGTGTGTGTGTATACATACATACATCAAGCAATAAGTCTTTTTATGAAATTAGATGGCCGTATTTTCCACCTTCGGATTTGTAAAAAATATGGGCATTTGTTGCTGGTCTTGTTAACACTGACAGGAGTTGAAATACCCGCGTGCGGTCGTTTAGGAGGAATACGTTCGGCATTTCGAGAGGTTCATTGGGAGATGGCAGAGTGGAGGTTTTGTGAGTTCTGAGTTTGGTAGGACTGTGGAGATAGAGGTGGGAGTTAGGAGGGGGAGAGGAGAGCAAAACGGAAAAGGCTGGTAGCAGGAAGGTGTCTGGGTAGGATGCATTGTGGGGAGGACATTGAATAGGGGGGGAGGAATGAGACATGTGTGACAGACACAGAACTGAGGTTGAAGACGTATCCCTTTCTCATTTCTGTGAAAAAGTTTCAGGATAGCCTGTTCTTTACTGATCATTTACATTTTGTTTTGAAGGACGTTGTTATAAATTACCGGACGTAGGAATTTGGCTGTGTGTGTTTAAAGTTGTCTCACTTTTGCTTTGGATAAAAAAACTTTCTTTTTGACAACTTGAATTCCCTCATTTGGGGCTACTTCCTGCTGATACTGAATGCGAAGATCATCATCATCATTGCATAGCCGGTGTGGACATATAGCTGCATCCACCCTTTGTTTCCATATCAAAGGGTCCCTCATGGTGACCAACAGGCTGGGGCCAGCCCATCCCTTAGCTCTTCACGACAGGTTTGATCATCTGCCCATGCCACAACTTCCTAGGTTGTCCCACATCCCATCTTCACCAGGGTTGTCCCTCAACAGAGACCAACCTGGTGGGCAGGGAATGAGCCATGTGGCTGTAGAGCCTTATTTGGCGATCGGAAGATCGCAAGTAACTGGTCTGTACCAAATTTCACAGTGCACTGTTGGTTGGCCACATGGTCCCCCAACTGTACCCCATTGATCCAGTGCAATGATTTGTACATGAAAAAGCAAATGTAAGCTTTCAGTCTCATGCCATTTTACACTCATCGTCTGGATGATCTCTAAGCTGCTGAATGGCTATAGCTACTCCCCTGGAGATTGTAGCCATCGCTGCGACAAACCATAATATGTAAGCCACCCCCCTAATCGTTTGCCTAGCGAGGTATTCTCCCTCTGAGAGACGCAACCCAACCCCGTGGGACCCACAGCCTGCCTTACTACTTGCTAGGTACTAGGGGCATCCTGCCCTCCTCCCAGCCCCAACAACTTATACGATCTCTGCCAGTTAGGTTATCATGGGGAGGGAGACCGGCAATGGCATGCCTACCCCACAGCCACCCATTAACCCCAGGGGCCATGGGGCCAGGAGTTAGTACGAAGTCAAGGCCGTGGTTCCATCTGCCTGTTTGGCTATTACTCTGTGCCTTTAGGGCCTCCTGCTGCTTCCAAGAGCCTCCCACAGTTCAGCCTAGGTACCGCAAGGTAACCTAGTTTTTCATTTTGGGTGGCCACGAGGCGGCACTGCAAGAAGTTTGATGATGAGAGCTATGAGCGGGCAGGGAAGTCTTATAACCACCTGTTCCCTTTTAGCACCAAGCTAGCCAAGCGGTAGCATCTACAAGCGAAAAAGGTATTCACAGCACTTAACACTAATTGGCTACCAACAGACCATCACTTCACATCAACCCTTAGGAATGAAGCACCCACCCTCAAAGATGATACTTCTTATTTTCTACTAGTTGTCTTGCATGGTATCAAACTGGTACATTATATTTTTTCGGGTCACGATGTATATATGTGTATGTATATATGTATATATATATATAATATATATATTATATATACATATATAACATACACATATATACATCGTGAACCAGAAAAATATTAATGTACCATGCATACATGCAAGACAATCTAGTAGAAAATAAGAATATCATCTTTGGAGGGTGTGTGGCTTCATCCTAAGGGTGAGTGAAGTGATGGTGTGGTACCTATTAGTGTTCAGTTGCTTGTGCATACCTTTTTCGCTTGTCAGCTTGCTACCGCTGGCCTAGCCTGGTGCTAAAAGGGGAACAGGTGTGTATAAGACTTCCCTTGCCCTCATAGCCTCTCCATCATCAAGATTCTGCAGTGCCCTCCTCGTGGCACACCCATGAACTCGGTACCCTTGCGGTCCTAGGCGAACTGTGGAGGCTCTTGGGACAGCAGGAGGACCTAAAGGCACAGAGTATAGCCCAACGCATATGAACACGCCTTGCTTCATATAACTCCTGCCCCCAAGGCCCCCCTGGTGAATGGGTGGCTGTGGGGAGGCATGCCTTGCCGGTCTCCCTCCCCATGATAACTAACTGGCAGCAGATCGATAGTTGGTTTGTGGCTGGGAGGAGCAGATGCCCTCTTACCAGCCAAGTAAGGCAGCTGTGGGTCTCAGCCCCCCCTGGGGGGGGAGGTTTAGCTCCTCTCAAGGTGAAGAAGACCTGCAGCAACACATTAGTGTGGGGCCTACAATTATTACTGGGTATTGGTCGCAGCGTGGCTACCATCTCCGGGAGGGCCTATAGCCATCTCCAGCAGTAGAGATCCCTCCATACGTGCAGTGTAAAATGGCATTGAGACTGAAGCCTTACATTTGCTTTTTGTAACAGATTCTTGCACTGGATCATGGGGTACAGTTGGCGGGACATGTGTCCACCCACAGTTGCACTGTGAAATTGGTACAAGAAACCAGTTACTTGCACGATCTGCGATCGTCCAAATAAGGCTATACGGCCGGCAGGTGGCTCATTTCCCTGCCCACTCAGGTTTGTCTCTGTTTTGAGACAACCCTGGTGGAAGATGCTGTGGGACAACCTAGGAAGTTTGAGCATGGCAATTGATCAACTGATCGTGAAGACTAGGGATAGGGCTGGGCCCCAGCACTGGTGGGCTCACCATGAGGGACCCTTGTATTGGAAACAAGGGTGGATCAGCTATATGTCCACACCGCTATGCAATGAGATGGATGATCTTTGCATCATTATCACTAGAATTAGCCCAAATGATGGGAAATTCAGTTGTCAAACGCAAGTTTGTTATCAAAGCGAAAAGTGAGACAACTTTAAACACAACAGCCAATTCCTACCGTCCGGTAATTTATATAACGTCCTTCAAAACAAATGTAAAGTGATCATGAAAGAACAGGCTATCCTGAACAACTTTTTCAGAAATGAGAAGGCATAACTGTCTGTCCAACCTCAGTTTCTGGGTCTTCACACCTTTGCTCATTCCTCCCCCCCTATCATTTCTCCCACCTGCATCCTCTCCAATACCCTCCTGCACCAGCCTTTTCCGTTTGCTCTCCTCTCCCCTCCTTAACTCTCACATCTATCTCCACAGTCCTACCAAACTCATAACGCCCAACCTCACTCTGCCATCTCCCACTGAACTTCTCGAAGCCGAACGTATTCCTCATAAACCGACCCGCCACGCCGGGTATTTCAACTCCTGTCCGTGTAACAGCCATGCAACAATGCCATATTTTTACAATCGAAGTGAAAATACTGGGGGGGCGGGGGGGGGGGGGGGGGGGGGGGGGAGGAGGGGGGGGGATGCAGCTATATTTCACAAGACTTATTGCTTGATGTATGTATGTATCACACACCACACACACACACACACATATATATATATTAATAAATAGATATATATATATATTTATATATATTATATATATATATATATATATATATCTGTGCATATATCAGCTGCCCCTACTGTCTGATTAGTTTTTGTACAAAACGTTCACACACACACACACACACACACACACCCACACACACACATATATATAATATCTCATCATCCTCGAGGATCCCTCGAGGATAAAAAAGTCTCCAGGCAGCCACTGACTCTCTAATTCCTCGCGACAGTTTCGTCGAGCTGCCCAGCCATGATCCCTGGGTCGTCCAACAGGCCTCCTCCACCTAGGGTTGTCTCGACAAAGAGACCACCTGATGGGCAGGGTCGTCCACAGGGAACAGAGCTAGGTGCCCTATAGCCTGAGCTGGCGATCCCATATTAGCAAGGTAACAGGTCCATGCAATCTCCCCGGTGTACCCACCGGTTTGGACACAATGGTCCTGCCACTATACCCCATGATCCAGTGAAGTGACTTGGTTACAAAAGGCATCAAGACGAGACACCCAAAACTTTAGGATAGCGTCCAGGTTTTGCTTACCTAGAGCAGAACTGGAGTATCAAGGCCTTTGAAGAACGCAGCTTTGGTCCTTCTACTAGGTACCAGCATCTCCAATATGTTTTTGTTGATTGAGTTTCATGGCTCCTGTTGCCAGAACCATCGTCTATGGACCTTTCTTGGTCCTGACAGCCCAGAGAAATGGACTACACTACCAAGGTTATGTAAAACTCTCCTTGTAACTTCAACGTCCCGACAGCAAGCATGATCGACTGAACAAGTTCCCCTAACATGCCTCCAATGTCCTTAATCATTGGTCTTGTCCAGGAGACCTCATTGCTAAATTCATCAAAGCCGCCACACAGTGACTCCAAGGACTGAGATAGGACCCAACATTGTCGGCAAAGTCTAGATCTGATACCTTAAATATGCCTAGTGTTGCTTTCAACACTGACTTTGGCTAGTAGCTCTGCCCACTATCCTAAGTCATACCGGGTTGAAAAGTGTTTGGTGCATGACACAGCCCTTACCTCAGTTCGACAGACCCCCACCACACTTAACAGGCCCTTTCAGTAGCCAGTATAGTTAGCACGAGTCAAATGCCTTTCTAGAGGTCGATGTATGTTGCAAGCAACCCACAACCTAACTCACTATGGCGTTTCCACAGTTACTCAAAGCTCTATATCGGTCCTTTTGTGGACTTACCAGGAGTAATCCAGATACTCCGTCTCTGATGTAGGTGGTTTGCGGATCCATTTCAGAAAATGTGGGCGAGACCTGCCTGGTATGCTGAGCAATGTAATGCCATGGTAGTTGCTACATCCCAACGATTCCCCTTTCCCCTTCCCAGAAAGGGATGACCATGCCCTCACAGGTCTGGGAAATGGTCACCAGACTGCCAGAAGGCAGTCAGGACTGTATGCAGGCCCCGAGGCCATTGGGGTTCACCTGCAGCAGTTCAGCAGGGATATCAATATGCCTGCAGCTTTCCACTCTTCAGCTGGGAAATTGCCATCCTACCCTCTGTTAGGGTAGGAGGTTTCCTCGCTGGATGGATGGTTCCGACACAAGCAACTGTGGAGGGTCTTACCCGGTACAACTGCTCAAAATACTCAGCCTAAGTTACGAACCCCAACATGATCTGAATGATCCATTTTCATCCACAGATCGGAAATACAGTCATCTGTGAGGAATTTTTTCGGGGTTCCAGGCCTACAACACCCGTCTTTAATGTCTAAGTGAAATTTTTGCCCTTGGGGTAAAAGGAGGGTTTGAGTTTGTTGGTTAAAAATTTGGGCTTGTCAGGCGTATTTGTAAATCGGTGAATTCCATGGTAACCAAAGGAAATCCTCCAATTAAATTAAAAAGAAATGTGGATGGAGAAATTTTAAAGTACCCGGGGGCTCAACTTTGTCAGTGCCAACACCAGACTAATTAACCCAAAAACCCATGCACAAAATAATTGTTCACTTCCTTTGGCCTTTTAACGCGTCCGGGTTTTGCTTGGGGTTAAGGTTTTTTTAAACCCAGAACCGGAAAGGCTTTCCCTTGGGGACACCCCAAAATTTTGGGCGACAAAAAAAAATCCACCCGGATAAATTATAAAAGGCCAAAAATTTGGGGAAATTTAAAGAAATTGTTTTAAATTTTTTAAATAAACCATAAATTATTGTGTAATTCCAATAAAACAAAACAAGTTTCAAAATATGGTCATAAAAATGCACATAACTTTTATGAATAATTGGGTAATGCATTTTAAAAAATCTAAGAAACCCACCTATTGTATCCCTTTTACCGGTCCTAAGACGCAACTCAACATATCCCGATTCATAGGATTATGCTCTCCGCAGAAGGTTTTCCAGGAAAACCTTCCTATTTGGGCAGGGGTCCTCTCACCTTTTCCCCCCCTTCTAAAGGTTACAGTGGGGGCCATTTTGGGTTGGATTTTTAAAGTTTAGGGTGGCGGGCGGGTGGAAAAATTGGGGTCAATTGGCCCCTTCCCCTAGGGGAAATCCCCAGCAAACCTTTTTGGGAGTTGCCTGTCTTTTGTGGAGAGGACCAAGGCCCGCCCCTCCAGTTTGGAAGGGGAAAGGAAGTTTTTCTGGTCAACTTCCCAATCCGGTTGGAAGGCCCATATTTTTTTTCTTGCTGGCCCCAAACAATTAGCCCGGCAATTTGGGATGTGGTATGGGGTGGAATTTTTGATAAATGGGGGAAGGAAATTTAAAAAACCTTTTTGCGCTCATGTAAAGCTAAAGTAAAAGGAAATTTAAAATATAAATTTTTAAATTTATTAATAAATTATAAAAAATTTTAAAAGTTTTATTTAAAAATTGTTCTTTCCCCCTTTTTTCCAAACCCCAATTAATCCCATTTCAAATTCAAGCAGTTTAAATATTTTATAATTTTGATATATTAAAATAAAAAATAATAATTAAAAACCAATCCCTAAAACCCAAAAATTTTAAAATTTGTTGAGTAAAATACTTTTATTAGGGTAATTATTATTCCCCCCAATTAAAAAAATAAAAACCGGCTTTCATCAAATTTTAATTTTATAATAACCATTTTTTACAAAAATTTTCTTGTTGTTACTTGGTTTTTAAAACTTATTGGCCTATCGTCATTTTAATCCATATAATTTTAATAAAAAAATTTACTAAAAAAAATGCCCTGATTTATGAAATAAAAATTTTTTAGAAAAAAAAATTCCTTTTATAAATTTTTCCCCTTTTTTTTTTTAAAAAAAACCCATTAATTTTTTAAAAATAATTTTATATTCTATTTTAATTTACTAAAAAATTAAAATATATATTTTAAGTTTTTTTTTGGGATATATACAATTTAAATATATGTTAAATTTTCATTTAAATCTATTAATAAAAAATGAATTATTTATTTTAATTAATTTATAAGGGCAAATATAACTTTGAAAAGATTTGTGGAAAAGACAATGGGTTCTTAACGTAGTTTGAATTTTGCAAGGTCTAAATTTAATTCGAAATTAAAAAATTTTTGGGCCATTTTTTGAATTAGAAATTTTTAAACTTTTTTCCAAAACCCTTGGGAACCCCTTTTGACAATTTAATTAAAGAAAATGGTTAAACCCTCTTAGTAAGACTTTCTTACAAAAAGGTCTTTTTTGGCGCAATGGGTTTTCCCCCTTGGCTTCAACCCCCCCTTTTTAAAAAAACAGGAAGGTGGGAAAAAAGAAAAAAGGACAACGAAGGCCGAAATGGTAAGAAAACGGGACAAAATTGTTAGAGGGTTTGTGTCCCCTGGAAAGGTTCCCTCGCTTGGCGAGTGGTCCTTTGGTTTTTCCCCGGGGGGTTTTTTGGGAAAAAGTTGGGAAATTTCTTAAAAAAGGGCCCTAAAAGAAAAATTTTTAAAAAAAGGGTTAACCCCTTCCCCTTATTTTTTTTAAATAATCTTTTTAATAACCCCCCAAAAGTTTTAAAT
>NW_023646550.1:0-7615 GCF_015228065.2 Penaeus monodon | reverse complement strand
GAAAAATAAATATATAAATAAAAAAAAAAAAAAACAATTAATAAAAACAAAAAAAAAAAAAAAAAACACCAAAAAACCCACACCCCACAAACCCACACACACCCCCCACCACCCCCACACACACCCCACACACATAATATATATATATTATATATAATATATATATATATATATATATTATATATTATGCATATGAGGAAATTATAATATTATAGATATATTTGTATAAAAGGAAATATAACAAAAGTAAATATATGTCACCCCCTAAAAATGTGTATAACGTGTATATAATAAATATTATATTTAATAATATAATTATATATTTTTCAATAATTTTTATATATAAACTTTTTTTTTTTTTATATTTATTTAAATTATTTGTTGTGTGTGTGTGTGTGTGTGTGTGTGGGGGTTTGTGTGGTTTGTGTGTGTGTTGTTTTGTGTGTGTGTGTGGTATGTGTGTGGGTGGGGGTGGGTTTTTGTGTGTGTGTGTTGTGTGTGTGTGGTGTGTGTGGTGTGGTTTATATATAATTTGGAAATATATAAATGTAATTATATATATATTAATATTATAATTAATTATAAATAATATTTTATTAAACACACATTCAATGTTTAAGAAACAAACCACACACACACAACACACACAAAACACACACCACACACACACCCCACACACACACCACACAATATATATATATATATTATATTATAAAATATTATATAATATATATATTTGTGGTGTGGTTGTGTGTGGGTGTGTGTGTGTGGTGTGGGGTGTGTTGTGTGTGGGGTTTTACAGTGCATAAAAATTAAGAACATACATATATATTAAAATTATATTATTTTAAAATATATAATATGTATACAACACATTTACCCTACACAAAACACCCCACACAACCACACACACATATCTTTTTAGGGGTATCTGGCAGTAGAAAAGAGGGTCCTGGTTAGGTCTGAAATAAGTGCTGAAAAAACAGTGAAATGATCTGTATTAGTGCAAAAAAAGAGTAAGATTCTTTAATCACCATAAGTTTCCAACCAAAGCCCCTTTTTAAAAGCCCCACAAGGGGCTCAAAGTGACGGAGGCAAACCCAACAACTGCCCCCTTTCCTCTGCCCGAAGGCCAAAAAAATTTTGGAAGAAGGGGTTTCCCCCCCGTCCCCTCTCCCAAAACGAAGGCAAAGTACCCGGTCGTGCAAAAAAGATCGAAGGAAATCCTCCCCGACGTCGAATCTATCGGCCAAAGAAGTATCCGCCAAAAAACGGGTCATTCCTTTGCTTTCCGTTTATATAATATTTTAATATATATTATATATATATGTATATTGTGTTGTGTGTGTGTGTGTGTGTGTGTGTGTGTGTTGTGTGGGTTTTTTGGTGTGTGTGGTGTGTGGTGTGTGTGTGTATGTGTGTTTTGGTGGTGTGTGTTGTGGGTGTGTGTGGTGTGTGTTTATAAAATTATTTGGATATATAAAAAGGATTTATATAAATTATAATTTTAAAAATATATATATATATTGTTATATATCACCATATATATATGTTTAAAAAAACACCACCCCCACACAACCACAAAACACACAAACACACACACACAAAAACCCACACAACACACACTTTATAAAATATATTATAATATTTATATTAATTATATAATGTGTGTGTGTGTGTGTGTGTGGGTGTTTTGTGTGTGTGTGGTGTGGGGTGTGTGTTGGGTTACATGTGCTATATATAAGTAACTAAAATTATATTATATAATTATATATTATACATGGGTATACAAAACCCCAATAGTACACCGTACACACAACACCACCCCACACAACCCACACACCAATTTTTTTATGGGAGTACGGGCAGTTAGTAAAGAGGTTTCCTGGTTAGGTCGTATAATAAGGCTAAAAAATACGATGAGAAGTGATCTGTATTAGGCTAATAAAAGAGAAAATTTTCTTTAATCCCCATAAGTTTTCCAACCAAAGCACCTTTTTAAAAAGCACAAGCTTAAAAGTGAGGTAGGAAAACCCGAACAACTGACCCCTTTCCCTCTCGACCAAAGGGCCCAAAGAAAGTTGGAAAAAACGTGGTTTCACCCCCCGCCCCCCTCTCCCGAAACGAAGGCAAAGTACCGGGTCGTGGCAAAAAAGACGAAGGACCCCCTCCCACGATCGTGCGAATCATGGGCCAAAAAAGATCCCCCAAAAAGGGTTATGTCCTTGACGTTTACAAGTTCCCCGGGCGATTTGTGTCTCTGCCCCAGAGGAAGCCCCGAAACCCTGGGACTGATTTTAAAACATCTACTAACCTATAATATAGAACCCGAGGCTTTATCCCATTTTTCAATGCCCAATCTGCTCAGATAGAAAAAAAAAACACCAAACCCACACACCAAAAACAACACACCACACCACACACACACAACACATACCCACACACACACTCACACTCCCCACTGCAACCTGTTGCGTTAGCGGATACGCCCAAAAGGAAAGAAAAACTGAAAGTAAAAGAACTCGATTATGGAAACCAAAAAAAATATTGCATACCCCCCAAAAAAGCCGCCAACACTAACTGCCCCGTAGCCACCCAGACGACCCGCATCCACCCCCAGGACAAATCTGCCTCCGCCTCCCAAATTTAATAAGCGCAAACACGTCCCTATCATGTTACAGAGAAACGGTTTCCCGTTGCTGCCCCGAGAAAATCTTCGAAGACGACATTTTCATTCCCGGTAGCCCCAAACACAACCCAGCAACTGAGGGCCTCATGCTCCACCAAGACACATCGTTTTGCAACAAGCACCCAAAAAAATCCAAAAATAAACTTTAACACCAAAAAACATGACCACAAAAAACAAAAAAATCTCACCCCAAAAAATCAAACCACCCTTTCCCCCACCCGTGTTATCGTTTAGATGAACCATCCTTGAGACGAGAGTGCGGCTCCGAGATGACGTCGAAGTCGCTCCCCAAGCCGAGGGAAAAGCTCCCCCTCCCCTTGGGGGGAGCCCTTTGGGGTGCTCCCTTCGGGGCGCTTGTGACCGGCGGAAGTATTGGGAATTGGGCCCCCGATTCCCCGGACTTCCGCCCGCATCCTGCCCAGGACTTCTTTTTTGACCTCGAGGAACCGTCGACGAGGCTTGATCACGGAAACGCTACCCGGGGTATTAACGTCACGCAAAGGGAAACCAGGTAAAAAGGTCTCCTGATGACATGCTAAAAAGTCGTTCAGCAAATTAAGGGAATTTTTTTCCCTCCCAAATATTTTTTTTGACTTACTGAACAAGAAAACCTTTATGTGGTCCTACAATTTAATCCTCACCAATGGCTATAGAATTCAGCACTATGGTTACACATCCAGGCAATCAGGGACGGATTGCAGATAGGGTCCTGTATCCTCATGAAAGCCACCATCACTCATGAGTTCCTCACCCTCTTATTCAGCCACCCTGACTTCATAGCAGTCAGGTTATTCAGCCCACAGGGCCCCATTATCCTCTCCACTGTCTATATAAAACCAAACACTAATTTGCCTCTTGCAGATTTCAACAAATTATTTAATTATACAAACCTCCTAGTCTTCTTTGCTGGAGATATCAACGCTACACACACGATACTACACCACAACACTAATTGTGCTGTAATTTATGCAGATTAAACATGTTCGATGGGACTTATCTATTCTAGAAGACACGTCATCGATACCCTTGATAGCGACTGGCCAAAAATATTGGACAGATTAGTTTAAAAAATAAATGTAACAGAGTTCGCAATCACGGGAATTTTGGCAAATTAGACTTAAAGGCAGTAACTAACCCCCCTTCTCCCACATTCATAATAACGTAAAAGTTTCAGATCCCGGGGATGTTATCAAAATTTTTGAAGAACACTGGGCCAAAGTTTTCTATCCTCACCCTCCTGTTCACTCACAGAATTCAAGAAATTGATTCCCTGGAGTCAAGAGAACAGGGTAGAAACTAACCCAGAGCCAATTATCCGACGGATAGGCTGGAGGACACTTGCGAACTCACAGCCCTCATCCCGTGTGAGAAGTAAAAAAAAATAAAGAGGTTTTCTCGTAAGGCCCCAGGCTCCTCACAGATGGGACGCGACGCTCTAATTCCCCTTTCTGACAACCTTATACAAGCTTTGACTGATCTTTACAAAGGGCCTCTCTCGCATACCGGGCTATTTTCCCTCACCCTTAACGACTGCTTAAGTGGCCATCATTCCTAAGCCACAAAAAGGACCTTACTGACCTAAAGAGTTACCCCCCTATTAGTCTATTCGAGACATTAGAAAAAATTTTCGAAAAAAAAAAACATAAGCAAGACTAGTGTGGATCTCAAACACAAACAATTCGGTTTTCGCTCGCATCGCTCGATGCAAGACGCACTTAACATCAACATAAACAACAACGAAGACCGACGACCAGGGGGACTGTTCTTGTCACAAAAGATGTTGAGCAAGCTTCGACACGGTCTGGCATGCTGGCCTCAAGTACAAGTTGTGCACAATATTCAGCTTTCCATCTATGATTAAAAAGTTACTCTGCAATTTTCTTGATGACCGCAGATTAAAATTACATTTCTTAAACAAAGTTTCAGGCGCCATTTCAATGCACGCTGGAGTACCCAGGGCAGCATACTCAGCCCAACACTATAAAATTATACACAAACGACCTACCAGACCCACACACAGACTCACTCACTATCCTCATGCTGACGACTTTTCACATTCAGGGGTCGTTCAGTGCATTAATAAATCGACAACCATCTCGAGATGGGGGCATAAATGGGCGTATTAAGAATAATGCGACAAAACAAAAGTTCTCTTTGAAAGACCATGTAAACTTCCTGATAAAACTCTCCTCACATACCACCACTTGCACTCCAGCTTGTTCAGAATAAAGCACTCAGATGGATCTATATGATAGATCCACAAGGAAGCTTCTCTACTTCCTCTGAACATCAAGTGGCATAGATTGTGTCTGCAAGGGAGACTGACACGCTCCGTGCTTGGGCATACCAACTGGCTGGATAGATCAACATCATCTTTCGTTCCGGTGAAGACCCGGATTATGCCTTGATCTTTTTCTTTGTAATTCCTTCATTATCACATTTCCCCTTCCCCGATCCCCTCGTTTTGTCAGTTTTTGTTTGTTTGTGTTTTCTCGTTCTGTTTCAATGTAGTTTGTTGTTTTTTTTTGATTTATTGTGACCTTTTAATTTATTAATTTAAGTTTGACCTCCCCTTTGCCACAGCCCTCCAGCCTGCTTTTAAATACTTTTCCCTTGTCCCCTGATGCTATGGAATTCCCATAACTTCATCCTCACTATCTCATTATCCTTTCCATAGCATGGGGGTTTCTCACTGACTTTTGCTGCTAGTACTTGTCCAAGCCCATAACCCTTTGACTTAAGGATTTATGCAAGGAAAAAAGGTCAGGCCATTGGCATCAATCCAATCATGATGAGGCCACTAGGGCCACACCTCTTCGTCCCTGCTCCCGAAAAAGGGGGGAACTTCTATTGACACAAAAAAGGGCAGCCCTGTTAACGACCCCCTCTGGCTTAAAACCCGCTTCAAAGCTAGGTTTTTCCCAGGAACCCTGGGGTCACTGCCGAAAAGGGGTGCCCGAGCACCTGCAGATGGCACCTAAAAAGTTTAAAACCTCCAGTGGGGGTACGCGGTTTAAAATCGTAGGGCACTCGTACCCTTTCGTATCAAGAAAATTTGGCCGGGGCCCCCCTCCCGCGCAGCCTCGGTGTTTGAGGGGAAGCCCTCCCTGCCCGAGGACACCCGCAGAACACAAGTGATTTAAAAATGGTGCTGGGCCCCCCTACCCCTTTTCCCCCTTTTTAAAGAAGCCACTATAACTATTACTCCAAGCTTTCCCTGCATGCTGGGTTAAGCCCCCCGCTCCTTTTCTTCTAAAGTTAATTTTCCCCCACCCCTTATCCTTTCCCCTATTGCCATTCTTCTTTTAAATCTTTTCTTTGATAAAACCAAAACAGAAAAAAATAACATCCAAATACCTCACAAGTCACAAAAATTTAATATTGGTATGCATACATGGCCCCCTTAAACTAAAAGAAATGCAAAAACACCACTAGGAATACTAGGTTTCATTACATCTAAAAAGTTCATAAGGGGCCCCGGTGTCAT
Source organism: Penaeus monodon (assembly GCF_015228065.2). Classification (NCBI taxonomy): domain Eukaryota; kingdom Metazoa; phylum Arthropoda; class Malacostraca; order Decapoda; family Penaeidae; genus Penaeus; species Penaeus monodon. The sequence continues at coordinate 1,439 of NW_023646550.1, read as the reverse complement.
TTAGAGCCCTCAGTAGTAGAAACAGCTTAAAAAAAAAAAAAAATCATCCCCCCCAGAAAAGGAAAATCAAAATTTTGAAATCTTGGAAAATGACAAGCCCTGGTCCCCCATACCCACAGGACGCCGAGTTAACATTTCCAAAACCACGGGTATTTGTTTTCCCTCAAAATAAATTTGATAGGGAACAGCCGAATGGCAGTATTTAAATAAATAATCCAAAAATTTGGGTTGGTTTTAAAAAACAGTTTTCCATAAAGGACAAGTATAATCACCCACGGGAAGAATTTCACTAGGAATTACACATTACAAAGCATAATTCAAGTGATGGACCTCAATCGGGTCGCAGTCGGCTGGGGGGCCTTTGGTGGCTTAGCAACTGCTAAGAATTGCACCCCTTTCCAAAAAAAATGCTAGATAAAAAACCAAAGAAAACGCAGATAGGGCCAACCCCGCTGAGGGCTTATCATGACATCCTGGCAAATATTCCCCCCCCACCAAGATACACCTAAGCCGTAGGTGGGGGGTAACTTGGTTTACCTCTCCATCAAAAAAAAATACTACACAAAAAGAGCAACAACCCCCCATTCCCAGAGGCATAGGAGCAGAAGGTGCTAAAATCTTTAGTTAAAGACAGGACGCCCCATGTTGATGAACCTTTGCAATACAAAATGGGGCATAAAAAACTTTTTTAGCATTACTTGTAGGAATAAAAGAAAAGAAATTTATGGAATCCTATAGTAAAGCGAAAATGTGGCTTCAGAAAATAAAACTAAACAATAGGAAACCATGATTTTTCAAGTCTATGCTGCACATAACCTAGTATGAAGAAATAGGGGGCTGCTATGAAGAGTTTATTTAGCCTTTTGCCAAAAGTATGCAAAAAAAAACCCGATGGGTGCATAATAAAAAAAAATCTTAAGAGTAGTGGGTAATTTTACAGGGATCTATACAACTCAAAGAACATTAGGGACGAAGTGAACGCGGTGATAGAGACATACTTATACACAACAGAGAAATAAAAAAAGTGCTTAGATGCATGAAGAGAGGGAAAAGACCCGGTGAATTTGTATAGAAAAAAAGCAACAAATTTTTGATAAAATAAAAAAAGGGGTAAAAATGATCTATAAAAAAATACAGCCAAAAAACCGTAAAATTTTTAAAATGTCGTCCCAAATTTTCATATCGACGGGGCTAGATTCTAACTGCCTAGAGAACAGATGGGCATTTAAGTGGATTTTCAAAAAACAACCACACGTCACTCAAAAAAGAGAAAAAATAAAAGAATATAGGGAAAATCCCGTGTATGGCATTCATCGACTAGAAAAAGGATTTTACTCTACAAATCCGCAGTACTAGAATTATTCGAAGGGGTTAGACAAGGTATATTTAAAATATGAAATATTACAACAACCTCAAGCTCTACCCCCCTTTCCTTAAAA
>NW_023646548.1:0-5000 GCF_015228065.2 Penaeus monodon | reverse complement strand
CGTAAGGTAATGCTTCGGTCTTTCCAGATGTTATTGAGAGCAACTGTGGCGTTTTTGGCAATGGTAATTCTTCTTTTTATCTCCGGTGAATCATCATATGTATTAGTTAAAACAGCTCCAAGATAAGTGAACTCTTTCACATTTTCCACAACCATTCCATTGATTGTAACATGTTCATCATTGTTCATTGCCGGTTATCTTTGAATCTTCATGATCTTAGTTTTCTTGGCATTAAGAAATAAGCCAGCTTTTTCGCTTGCTTCTCTTACTTTATCTAGTAGCTGTTGTAGTTCAGTGATACTGCTGGCAATCAAAACTATATCATCGGCGTACCTTAGATTTGATATTTTGTATCCTCCAACATCTACAGTTCCTTCAAAATTCTCCAGAGCACCTCTCATAATTGTTTCAGAATATATGTTAAAGAGGTGCGGAGACAGAATGCAACCCTGTCGCACTCCTTGTTTGACTTCGAACCATTCTGTTAACCCATAAGTAGTTCTTACAGTTGCTTGTTCTTGGTCATACATGGCTTTTATTAGTTTGATGTGTTTTGGAAACTTCATATCGTTCATGTTATTCCAGAGGATATCGTGATCAACAGTATCAAAAGTTTTCAAGTAATCGATGAAACACAGGTATAGGTCTTTCTGATGTTCTCTGTTTTTCTCTATGATCAATTTCAGATTTAGAATCTGGTTTCTGGTACCTTTTCCAGGGCGAAAACCTGCTTGTTCGTCTGCAATTTCTTTTTTTAACTTCAACTTCATTATTTCAGCAATAATTTTCAACAAAATTTTGCTGCTGTGACTTATTAATGCAATTGTCCTGTTATTGTTGCATTGGAGCGCGTCACCTTTTTTAGGTATGGGAGCAAAGACTGATTTTACCCAGTCTTCTGGCCATCTTCTTTCATTCCAAATTTTTGTAGTATTCAACACTTTCGCCAGCATTCTTGATTAGTTCCGCTGTTATTTCATCTAGTCCCGGGCTCTTGTTATACTTTAACTCTTTTATGACTTTTATAACTTTGTCTAGCAGTGGCAGTGGTTCATCTTCACTGTCATTGAGTCTAATTGATGTTGTTGTTAGATCTTTATTCTTTTTGTATAGGTTGGAACAATATTGATTCCATCTATCTTTGACTTCTTTTCCATCACATAAAACAAGTCCATCTTCAGTTTTGATAGTATCCATTGTAGGTTTAAATTTTCGTGATGTTTCGTACTCCTTGGTAGAGTTCTTTAGTTGTCTTATTGATAGAACAGTTTTCAATTCTCTGGCAATGTTCATTTAAATATTTTTCCTTATCTTGTCACAATAATCTTTGAATTTTTGTATTTTGTTTTTTGTAAATTACTTCTTCAACTGGATTATTAATACCCTTTGATTTTAGGCATCTTGTTTCAATTTCACTTAGTGTTTTTTTCAGATATCCAGGGGGAATTTGTCTTTTTCTTTTTGGCGATAGTTTCTTAAGCAGTGCTCAGCAAGAGTTCTTTTTGTAAAAGGCTATCATCCTTAGTACAATGGTGAACAGAGGGTAGTTATACTTGTTAACGGCTTGACTCTTTATTTCTTAGAGTTGACACCACGAAGTATAAGAACACGACATGTTTAGTTATACGGGTTATAGGGCCGCGCGGAGGTCACGGTCAGCTGCCCGGAGAGAGGGCGGAGCTGACCTTAGTGCGGTGGTAGCTTAGCACGAACTCCCGATCAAACGAGGTCAGATATAAAATGTGACCTCCGCCCTCGCTGAGCGGGTGGTTCTTATTTGGGACATTTGGATCCACGTGGAAAACAGCCACGTGGTCCACTGGTAATAGAAATAGAATTATCCACATCCTGTAACAGAAATAGAATTATCCACATCTTATATTGCTCGGCCACCTACTCGCGCCTCGCCCTCGAGGCGCCTTCAAGGGTGACCTTGTCTGGTCGTCTCGTTCTCGTGCGTCGTCCTGGTTCAACTTCGTGGCTGCTCGTCCATGTTGTCCTCATCCTCCTGGTCCCTGGTGTAATCTGCTCGTCCTCGATTATCCACACGTCCTCGAAAGTCTCGCACAGGTCCTCCTTGACTTCAGATTCGTCTTGACCTCCTCGTAGTCCTGGCCCAGGCCTAACTCGGCGGCGTCCTCGTCCACACGTCCTCACAGATCTCGTCCAGGTCCTTCTCGCGTCCACACGTCCTCGTAATCTTCGTCCGGATCTACGGGCGTCGGGGCAGGGGCGGCATCTCGGGGCGGCTTATACCTGCGCTACGAGCTCCTGGAGTTGACCGGATCTGCAGGCGTCCGCCAGGCGTCGCCTATGCACAGCATTCTGGGGCGACTGGTACCTTTTTTGACGAAAATCTTGGTCCGTGGGCCTATGGCGATCTTCGATGACGTCCTTCTCACAGCATCCTAAGGGTCCTCCTTCGGTGCCGTGTCGGTCCGACTGCAATATAAAGTCGGGGAGCCAGATCATACACGTAAGGGCCAGAGTAAGAGAAAAAGAAAGGCAACAGAGAAGATGGGGTGGTAGTTACCACTAGCCGGTTATTCATAACAATTTACGGTTTTTAATGTTGGTTTTTAAAATTATTTTCGTCTTTTTTTTTCATTTTGTGTTTTATTTTCACAAAGGTAAAGAAGGGAAAAATAGAAGAGGGAGATGTCAGTAGCGGTCCGCATAGACCTATTTGAACTACCATACATCTCTGATAGATATGAGAATAGATAAGGGAACGACATCGGCGATCCGCGAAGATCTATTTGAACCATAGTCGTCACACAGATAAGAAATAGATGTAACTTGTACACAGACAGCGACAGACAAAATTGCGGGCTAAAGAGATAAATCTTTACGCCGGCACTAAGACAATGAAAAGGGTCAGTGTCTTTTATCCTGTGTGTGTGAGTGAGCTGAATGTGTGTGTGTATGCGTGTGAGTGACAGCTATCGTTAATGAGAGGGAAGCGAGAGTGACCTCACACAGAGAATGAATCACAAACACGAATATTAACGTTCGCTATAACAAGACTGAAGTAAATTAGCAATGCTAGCTATTTAAGATTATTTCAACTACCACATTGAATTCAACATATGATGATATGCGACAGAATGTACGCATGAATGAATGGTGACATGAAAAAATATTCGCCAATTTTTTATCAAGCAAATCTTCTCGGGGTCAGAAATCTGAACTGCCGAGGTACATGTCTAGCTTTGCACGTCAGACTTCAATAAAACTCAATAACGGGGGGATCCTATACCCAAATGCCGTATATGACTGAAGCGACTCGAGCCAGGAATATAATATCCTGCTCTCTTCTGCGTATCTGTAATGGGCGCTCGCAAATTCCCGAAGGATATATAAATTTTCACGAATCACACAAACGCTTGGGGGGTACCCAAAACATGCAAGCGACTTGAGGAGGGTGAGAAAGGTGTGATTAATAAGCGAATAATGATTCTAGCTTAAACCCTAGTCCTACATTAATTAACGGACATAACCGCGGGTCACACTGACTCAAAAGGTGCCGAACGAATAACTTCGGTTTATTGAACCTACTTTCGAACGACGGAGCGCAGATCTATTAGGCGTTTACGCAACCCCGGGGCAATATCGGGCAATTCTGTGCACTATGATATGAGGGAAGATCCTACGCTATATCCAAATAATACAATTTTGTTACCTGCTTCGCTCTAGCGCCGATAGAACGTGTCACCAAAAAGCAATGTAACAATGATATGTTTGCTTCCAAATTAGAGGGAACCAAGTGGTATCTGACCCTACCCACGCCGCCACCGACCGGGAAAAGAGAAGGTGAGGTCAGGTCAACCTTTTTCTAATCCAAAGTGACCGCAAAAGAAAGAAAAGGGAAGGTCAGGTCGGGCGCGAGGGTTAGGAACGAGATAAAATGAAATGATATTCGTGATAAGATAAAATCACGAACGCGTTAAATTCGTTGCAGATGAAACAATATAAATCTCTAAAAACGAGAGAAAATAATTAATTACTTAACTAACGAACGATATTCATGTTTATTGATCACATACTCGATCGCACGGAAATACGATCTGAGGTGGAAGAATAGTGGAGAACGTGCCATTTGCTGTCATTAGCACCTTTTAACCCAACAAAAAACAACGGCTTAACACATGTATGGGAGAAGGAAGGGAAAAGAAATAAGAAAAGGGGGCCCAAACGTGTACTTACGTGTTTTTTTTCTTAGCCATGTCTTGAAGCGGTCGAGCGGATTTTCTTCGGGGGTGGTGTGTCCGTGTTGCATGCCAAAAGGATGCAACGGCCCTCGCTGCCACCAGTTTGTAAAAGGCTATGCGTACTCTAGTCTAGTGGCTGACAGGGACGCAAAACACACGTAAAGGGGTGAACACACGCTACGACGACGCTACGACTTGTCTAAAGGGTCAAAAGCGCCGCGTGGAGGCCACGGTCAGCTGCCCGGAGAGAGGGCGGAGCTGACCTTAGCGCGGTGGTAGCTGGCTACGAACTCCCGGTCAAACGAGGTCAGATATAAAATGTGACCTCCGCCCTCGCTGAGCGGGTGGTTCTTATTTGGGACATTTGGATCCACGTGGAAAACAGCCACGTGGTCCACTGGTAATAGAAATAGAATTATCCACATCCTGTAACAGAAATAGAATTATCCACATCTTATACTTTTCCTTCTGCCCACAACTCATTTGGTGTTTTATCATCTTCACATTGATTGAGTACTTCAAATTTGTTTGACACTGTAATACTGTAATTGTTATCAAGAGTTTTGTAGTCGAGCTTTAGAGGTGGTGTTGGACGCTCCATCTTTTTGAGTCTTATTTTAAAGTCGATAGTTAGTAGTTGGTGGTCACTGTTGCAGTCGGCACCAGGTCTTGTCTTGGCATTTTTTATGCAACTTTTCCATTTTTGGTTCAGCACAATGTAATCAATTGGTTGCGTTCTTTGTCTGGTGTAAAACCACGTGTACAAGTGTCTTGGGTGGTGACAATGTA
>NW_023646547.1:0-7616 GCF_015228065.2 Penaeus monodon | reverse complement strand
TCACTACAACTATATTTATGGTGGACAGTCAGTGGGAAAAGGTTTGTAAAAACCCGGGTGGCTTATCAGGTTCTTTAGAATGAGGGTAATTGTTGTTTATTAAGCCGTTTTCTTTGCACCGGCCTTCACCCGTTGCTGTTGCCTTTCCTTTAATGTTTTAATGGTTTAACTCCGTCTGTATGGTGATATGTATAGCCTCCCACATCTTTTTGGTTGTGATTTTTTTCCTGGTTTAATTTTAATACTTTGTGTTCTTAATGTACTTACGTGTTAATCAGTTTGTTTGATTTTAGTATTCATTTATTTTGTCCTTTTATGCTTTGTATTTTCCTGTTTTTCCTGAAAGCCTTTACTGTCAATTGATGCAGAAGCAGTTGTCGAGGGAGTTAGAGCATTTGACCCATAGTAGAGCCATTGCAGCCATCTGGCTTCAAGATTTTTAAACCCTCAAACACTCAGACTTCAGCAGTTAGAAGATCCTCTTGAAGGAAAATTATCTTTTTTAAAAGGGGGAAAAACTGCCAAGCGTCGTTTACCGTTTTGCCTAGAGAGTTTGAAATAAAAGGGTGATGTACTTTACCATGTGTGCCATTTCCAGATGGGGTCCTTCATCAGTTAGTGGTCCCAAAAGGCCCTCCGTAGTGCGGGCACTTCGACTCGCTCATTGTAGCCTCAGTGCAGTCCCCCAAGGGATTTAACGCACTCACTGTAAGTTATGTGACATGTTTTATTTTGCAAAACATGCTTCGTACCGTCAAAGATTATGTTGCCAGCCTGCCAAGCTTGTCAACGACAAAAAGGGTTTGCGCTTTTGTTTTCCAGCAAACACTTCCGTCTGATCTCCTTGAGCTTGATACAATATGAAGGAAATAGGTATGTGCTTTTCCATACTGAGATTTTCTTCGCCATTTTAGACCTTGTTTGGCCCACCAAGTCACTACAAAAATGCCAATGGCACAGAATTCAAGAATGTCCTTTTTCTAAAGTCTGTGAGTTGCTAAGCATCAAGAGCAGTTATACAACGATTTTCCATCCACAGGCTAATGGATGGTTGAGAGGGGAAAAGTGGTTTGGCCCTGCAAGAATTATGAAGCAATGGGCCCTGGACAAGGATCATTAGGGATCTTACTCCTTCACAGAAGGCAAGCAAGCTCGATCTCAATCAGTTACGTCCCTTTGACGTTAGTGATGAGTGCATTTCCACAGTCTGGGGGAGATGGTGAGGCTACAGTTGATCCAGACGTTCCTGACGATCTCCCTGAAGTGCTGTGTACTCTCTGGCTGCCGTGTATCTAACAAGCCCATAATCTTACAGGATGTCTCGAAAGGGGAGTGACATGCTCCTCTTTTGTTGCTTTTGAGTTTTTAACTGCCCCAATATTTTGGTATCTTTTAGTTCTGTTTTGTTTGTTTTAAAATATATATATTATTTAAAACTTACCTTTATCTTATCCTTTTATCATATTTTTTACTGTAATGTAATTTTATTTGATTTTCGTTTATTGTTTAATATTGTTTGTCTTATGGCGTTGTGTGGCCCTTTTTTTTTTTTTTTTTTTTTTTTTTGCATTTATCCTTCCTTGGTTGTTTATTTGGGTTTCTTTAAATTTAGGTTGTATTCTGGTTTTAGATATATTTTTTGCACTGGATATCTTTTCATTTGTAGCATATGTGTTCACAGCTAAGTCTATGTACTAATGAGCTCTTTTCCCCAGGGTGTTGCCGTTATGCTCTAGTCCAGCCACGTTATGGTCGGTATTAGAGGGCAGGTGTCGTTTCCGCTCGTCCCTCTTCTCGGAACTGTAGTGGCGCCCGTGCCCTCTGTCGTGAGTGGTCGGCCTCCGATCGCTCCTCTCGTGATCTCTGTGGTTCCCCTGTTCCCGCCTGGTGCCTGCCCTAGTTCTGGAGTGAATGGGCCGGACCGAGCGTGAGGGACCGCCGGAGAGAGTTAGAAGCCTTCGACAACGTTGACGATGGAGAGGGAAGATCGAAGTCAGGAGGGGAGGGAACATGTAGTGAAAAAACCCCTGCATCCCTCTCTTTGCCGGGGACGGAGCCCGTACACTTTCACGGGGATCCGTGAATGCGGCTGCCTCTCGCCACCTGAAATACTTTAAAGAGAGTATTGGACCAATCCAGGATTGTAGTTACTTTATGTTCAGTTTTCCTTTTTATGTTCAGTTGCCTTTTTTTTGCTTGTGTGATGTGTGTGCATGTGTTTTATTCTTTTAAACTTTATCTCGATCTATTTTATTTTTTTCTTAAATTACCCGTTTTTCCAGTTTTACGTTTTCTTCAGTGTTCGTATGTTAATGCTTATCTTCTTTTATCCTTGTACTTTTATTTGCTGTAAACCCCTTCGTAATTTTTGGGTTATCGTTTTATTCTTCTAATTATTTTACTATCCTTATTGAATTTTTTTCGGGGAAGCTTAATATTTAAATCGAGACCGTGCGCGCCCTCTACCTTTAAAAGGGACGCACATTGTACTGGGACTCTCTTTTTTCTTATCTTGAGAGGCTTAAACCTTCCGCGGGGTCTGTTTTGCGTGTGACTGAGGAGGGGTGTATGATTTGGATGCTGATTTCTTTTGCTGGATATTTGTAAGTACGTGGCCAAGTGCACATGCTATTCATACAAATGAATTAAGATAATCTGGTGCCTAAATTAATGTATAACTGATCAGAAGTTCTCTTGTTTGCCCCCACCCTCAGTCAGTTTTATTTGTTCAGGATTCTCTGCTGTTTGCTTATTTCATTGTTTTACCATTTTTTTTTTTTTTTTTTTTTTTTTTAATCTTACCCAGTATCTGTTTTAAGGTTTTAAAATATTAGAACATGAAGAGTCAGACTCGAGGACGCAATCACCCAAACGAGCCTAAAGAATAAGGTTGGCAGTACTGCAGCCTTACACCTGGCACGCCCGCTACCACTAGCCATGGGCGTTGCAAATCGCTACAACCATATATTTAATGGTGGACAGTCGGTGGGGTTGATTGTAGAAAGCCGGTTTGCTTTATCAGTTCATTAGTAATGAGTGTAAGTCTTGTTTGTTTATTAAGCTCGTTTTCTTTGCACCGGCTTCACCCCGTTTCTGTTGCTTCCTTAATGTTTTAATGGTTTAACTCCGTCTGTATGTGTGATATGTATAGCCTCCACATCTTTTTGGTCTGTGATTTTTTTTCTGGTTTGATTTTACTACTTTGTGTTCTCGTGTTACGTGTTTGCTTAGTTTGTTTGATTTTAGTATTCTATTTATTTTGCTCATTTACTGCTTTGTATTTTCCTGTAGTTTTTAATTTGTAGTCCTTTACTGTCAATTTTACTGAATTCTCAGCATCTTTTACTAAGAAAAGATTTTTTTGAGTTCTTTACCTTCATTTTACTATGTTTTGTATTATTCATTCTAGTGTCATTTGCTAACTTTTACTGTTTGATTTTAGTAGGTTTCATTTATATCATTTTACTGTGTTCTGTGTTTCTTTGGCTTTCTCTGTATAATCTTTAGTGTGCACCTTTTACTTCAATTTTACTTGCGATGTTTTACTGTTCTTATTTAACTTTATCAAATGTTTTATTGTCTCATTGAACTTTTCAAATATTATTGGGCAATTTTTCTCAACTTTTGCTTACCTGTGACCCACTTTATAGTTTCTTTGTAGTTTTTAGATCTGCCTATCAGTTCATTATGCTAGAACAAGGAGGAATACACACAATTCACAACCATCTGCAAGCCAGGAATTAGTTCAAACCGGTCTTCCCCAGCAAGTGTTATGCCGCCTTGGAGGACCCTCTTGTAATTGGCTCAGTGTGGACATGACAACAGTGGACGAATGACAGGGTAAGTTGAGAAACTTCCAGTTAGAAATAAATAATTTGCGGCTAAAGAATGAACAAGTAGAAGCGATGGTCTCTAGGCCGAATTTCCCCGTTATTGTTCCTCAGTCCACAACAGTTGAACATAAGAAAATATCCTATATATGTAACGCCGTAGCAGGCTGCATTTCTAGGGTGTATATTATGCATACTGGTAACGTCTGTAGCAGGCTGCGTTCTCTAGAATGTATATGTGTATTGTTAACGCCTATAGAAGGCTGCGTTTTCTAACGTATGTAACACATATTGGTAACGACTGAAGCAGGCTGTGTTCTCTAATGTGTGTAATACATATTGGTAACACTTGTAGCAGGCTCTGTTCTCTAGAATGTATTATGTGTATTGGTAACGCCTGTAGCAGGCTGCGTTCTTGGAATGTACCGTTCTCTGGTAACGCCTGTAGCAGGCTGCGTTCTCTAGAATGTATTGTGAATGGTAACGCCTGTAACAGACTGCGTTCTCTGGAATGCATTGTGAATTGGTAACGCCTGTAGCAGGCTGCGTTCTCTAAGGTATATAATAACATATTGGTAATGCATGTAGCATGGTGCGTTGTCTAAGGTGTATAATATATATTGGTAACGCCTGTAGCAGGCTCCGTACTTTAGGGGAGTAGGGAGGAGAAGGAATCTGTGTGCTTATGACTCAGTCGGTTAAAGGCAACCAAGTGCTACTATCGTGTTTGGGAGTTCGAGGCCCTCTGGTGTCACGAGTGAATAGCTTTTCAACTATTCCCAGCACACAAGTAGGTCACAACCTATAGAATCATGTAGGTCGACGGTTATACATCATTAAGCGTGTGCCCATCTTACTATGCTTATTATCTTTAGGGGATAGTGGTTTAGTAGTTAATGGCATATGGGTGCATATATTATATTCATGGGTTAATTGTAGGTTTAGGTAATGTAGGTCATAGGTCGGTGATTCCCCATTTTCCATTTCATTTAGTATTTCCATTTCATGTAGTATTTCCTACTGCGGATGTCTCTATGCAAAATCCTCTTTGTCCTTTCAGAGCGCTGAATTTCTAGGGTGTATTATGCATATTGGTAACGCCTGTAGCAGGCTGCGTGCTCTAGAATGTATTATGCGTATTGGTAACGCCTGAAGCAGGCTACATTCTCTAGAATGTATTATGTGTATTGTTAAACGCCTATAGCAGGCTGCATTTTTAACATGTATAATATTTGTAACACCTGCAGCAGGCTGCGTTCTCTGGAATGTATTGTGTATTGGTAACGCCTGTAGCAGGCTGCGTTCTCTAAGGTGTGTAATGCATATTGGTAACGCCTGTAGCATGCTGCATTCTCTAAGGTGCATAATACATATTGGTAACACCTGTAGCAGGCTGCGTTCTCTAAGGTGTGTAATACATATTGGTAACGCCTGTAGCAGGCTGCGTTCTCTAAGGTGTGTAATACATATTGGTAACGCCTGTAGCAGGCTGCGTTCTCTAAGGTGTGTAATACATTGGTAACGCTAGTAGCTGTGTTCTGTAAGGTGTGTAAATACATATTGGTAACGCCTGTAGCAGGCTGAGTTCTCTAGAATGTATAAGCGTATTGGTAACGCCTGTAGCAGGTTCTGTTCTCTGGAATGTATTGTGTATTGGTAACGCCTGTAGCAGGCTGCGTTCTAAGGTATATAATAATATTGGTAACGCCTGTAGTGGGCTGCGTTCTCTAAGGTAATATAATACATTTGGTAACGCCTGTAACAGGCTGCGTTCTCTAAGGTCTATAATATATATTGGTAACGCCTGTAGCAGGTTACATACTTTAGGGGAGTAGAGAGGTGTAGCTTATGGCTCAGTCGGTTAAAGGCAACCAAGTGCCACTATCGTGTTGGGAGTTCGAGGCCCTCTGGTGTCACGAGTGAATACGCTTTCAACTATTCCCCAGCACACAAGTAGGTCACAACCTATAGAATATGTAGGTCGACGGCTATACATCATTAAGCGTGTGCCCACCTTACTATGCTTATTATCTTTAGGGGATAGTGGTTTAGTAGTTAATGGCATAGGGGTGCATATATTATATTTATGGGTTAAGTAATTGTAGGTTTAGGTAATGTAGGTCATAGGTCGGTGTTCCCCATTTTCCATTTCATATAGTATTTCCATTTCATGTAGTATTCCTACTGCGGATGTCTCTATGCAAAATCCTCTTTGTCCTTTCAGAGCGCTGTCTGCCGAGCCTACAGAAAATGGAGAACAAGAAGAAGAGAGAAAGATAGATGGATGGATATCAGAAATCGAGAACATCGACCGGAGCCGAGACTTATACTCAGAATCTCTCTAATTCATCCCTAGAGCAGCCTGTTCTCCAAAGCCCGCAGGTCGCCCCTTCATTGTTTTATTGTCATTGGTGTTGAGTGTGAATGTTTTTATAGATACTGGCTCAGAATGTACTATTGTTAAAGGCCAGGGATAATTTCAAAACTTAAGATTAAAGGTAATTGTTCTTCTGAACAGTTAAGAGGTGTATCTGGTTCTTGTTTACCAGTAGAGACTGAAGCTGTCATTAAGTTCTTGTTGATGACAAATTATTTGTGCGTCCTAATGTGTGGCTTTGTGTTGATATTCCTTGCCAGGAGATATTTGATAGGAATGGATCTGTAACCACACTTCAGTTTTAAAGTATTCCATATTCTAGATCCCTGAAGACAGACTATTTATCATTGCAAGGTGAACAGTTCCCTATTGTATATACTAATTGTAAGTCTTTAGAAATTCAGGTTATCCAGTGTGTCAGCGAGTCTTCAGAAGCTCGGCAGTCTTCTTTACGTGCAATGCAACTCAGTGATTTTAGAACAGTTCATGCCCTCCAAGGAGCGCTTTTTTGTGTTTTGCACTGTACCAAAGTGTTTTTTAGGAGAAGTAGCTGTTTTGCTGGTGTTGCATGTCCAGTGATTGCTCCGCATTCCCTTCACAGCGCGGAAAATCATCAGATTGATATGTGGGTGCTATATGACTCGACCCGACCTCTTCGAATAAAGAATGGTATGTGTATTGGTGTTGTGGAAAACAGACGAAATTGTCACACTGGAAGATGATGCTCACAGGCCCTGTGTCATGCACACACATACACACACACACAAACACAAACACATAGAGAGACAAACAAACAAACACACTCACAAACACACAAACACACACAAAGACAAAGAAACACACAAACACAATAAACATACACATAAACACAAACACAAAAACACAAAACATAAACACGCACAGACACACACGCACAAACACACACCACATACAAACACACACCACATACAAACACACACCACATACAAACACACACCACATACAAACACACACATAGAAAACATGGAAAACATAGACGAAATTGTCACACTGGAGGATGATGCTTCACAGCGCTGTGCCATGCGCACACACACAAAAACACAAACACACACAGAGACAAACACACACACTCACAAACATACACACACACACAGACAAACACACACACTAACAAGGCGAACACAAACACACACACACACACAAAAACACAAATAAACACATAAACACACACAAACACACGCACAAACACACGTGAAAACACACACACACACACACAAACACACAAAGAACACAATACACACCCACAAAAAAAACACACAAACACACCCAACCAATAAAACCCAAAACCCAAAAAACCACACCACATAAAACACACCCAATACAAAACAGAACCCCTACAAAAAACCCCACAAAAAAACGGCAAAAAAAAA
>NW_023646546.1:0-7618 GCF_015228065.2 Penaeus monodon | reverse complement strand
AAGTTTAAAACCCCTGGAAATTTGCTTGGTTTTGGTCCAGGAGACCTCTAGGCCAAAGGGCTTCGCCTCTTGCTAAATGCATCAAGAGCCGCCACTGTTGACTCAAGGCTCAGATAGGATAACTACATCATCGGCAAAGTAAGGTCTGAGACCTTGATATTGCCTAGTGTTGCTCCACACTGACTCTGGCTAATAGCTCTGCCCATTATCCTTCCATGTTGCAAAGTTTAGTGCAAGGACACAGCCTTGCCTCACCCTTGATTAACAGGGAAGAGGTTCGACAGCCCCCCCACCAAACTTTACAGCACTTTCAGTACCAGTATAGAGGCTTGCTATTAGGCCAAAAATCTGTGTCGGAATTCCACTAGTATCAGGATCTCCCATAGCGATTTCCGATGCATTGAGTCGAATGCCTTCTTGAGGTCGATGAAGGTTGCAAGCAACCCACGACCAAACTCACGACAGCGTTCCACAATTACTCAAAGCACTAGTATACAGTCTATTGTGGCGTTGCCAGGAGTAAATCCAGTAGGTGGTTTGGATCTTTCAGAAGAAGTGGGCGAGAAATTTGCCTGGTATGTTTGAGCAGTGTAATGCCACGGTAGTTGGTACAATCCAACGATCCCCTTTCCCCTTCCAGAGAGGGATGACCACGCCCCTCAGCAGGTCAGGGGGAATGGTACCAAAGACGGGCCAGATGGCAGTCAGGACTGTATGCAGGCCCCTGAGCCATAGGTTCACCCCCAGCCTTTAGCAGTTCAGCGGGGATATCACATAGCTGCAGTTTTCCCACTCTTCAGCTTGGAAATTGCCATCCTAACCTCTGTTGGGGTAGGAGGTTCCTCGCTGATGGGTGGGCCTGGGGACAGGCACCGTGACATCACTTTCTCCAAGCAACTGTTTGGAGGTCTACCAGGTTACAACTGCTCAAAATACTCAGCCCAACATTCACGAAACCTCAACATGATCTGAGATGATCCGTTCATCCACTGATCGGACTGCAGTCATCTGTGAGGAGGGCTTAGAGTTCAGATTTCTCAGGGCTTGGTAGGCAGGGCCAAGGTCATTTACCAAGAAATGGCCTTCAACCTCCTCAGCAAGATTCCTGATGAACTGTTCCTTATCCTTTCTCAGCAGTGTCCAAGCCCTACGCACCATGGAGGGAATGCAAGAAATTAATTACCATTCAGCCGAGCCTTGTGCACACTTCAGTGGCTTCTAATGTCTCCAGAGAGTGGAATTCTGCCCTTTCCCACAGGCCAATGGCCATGGACTCCTGGGCTGCCTCGAGTGTTACATGCTTGAAGAGCTCCCACAGAGCAAAATGGGTCTGTCAGGGTTTTCGAGTTCTGTGAATTGGTCAGAGACTGCCATGGTGAACCCCCTGGCACATTCCTCCTCCTTAGTCTGTCCGGTGAAAACCTTAGGGTGGCCCTGGAGGGGGCGAGGATCACAAACCAGCCTATGGTCAGTGCCAAAAGAACTCGGCACTCTGGTAAACCCTGCAGTTCTGGAAGGATCCTCCACCGAGTGCTAAGAAGAATGTGGTCGATCTTCTTGGCCACTGTACTCGATCACTGTACCATGTCCAGTGATGCAGGTTGGGCACTCCGGGGACCAGAGCCAGGTCCTATTTTTCTGGGACCTAGTAAAGTCCCGGAAAAGGAGGTTTTCTCGCTGCTGGGATCAGCGGGGGGGCCGACAGCTCTCTACCCAGCTCAGCACAGGGGGATACCGCTTAATCGCCCAGAACATGCAAAAATTCCCGCCCGGGAGAAATTGTCTGCCACAGTTCAGTTTTGCAGGGAAATGCCCTTTCAATCAATTTTAATACAACAGTGGGGGTGTATACGAAAAGGACATGAAGCCAAAAGGAAAAGCTTCAGCCCCTCAAGTAAAATACGTATAAAACGGTTCACCTCAACTACTGGGGGGCTGAAGTGGCTGGAGTCGGCTAGGCACACCCTGGAGGTGGTAACCTCACTGTGGCCCAAACCATAGGGGTGTTTTTCACCCAACTGATCATGCTGCTACCAGGTCTTTCACCTCAGAGGGTAGCCACCTTCAACACCCAGTCGCTTATTCCCGGGGTAGCAGAGGTAACTGCTCATCCTCCACAAGGACCGGATGTTCCAAGCCCCCAAAAAAGCATCCCTGAGGTTAAGCCTCGGTGGTCACTCTGGGGCATGCCACCTCTGCGACACTGCCCCAAAAAAAGGGGTCGGCGGGTGGGGGGCCCGCCCATCCGCCTTTTTGGGTTCCTGGGGGCTTTGCCCCACAAGTTTTCAAGGTTGGGCCTGCCGGGGCGCAGGCTGATGAAAAACTCTCTTTCCAAATCCGGCCCCTGATATTTACCTCCCCGGGCCCCACACCCCGCCTTGTTTTTGGGGGTTTGGGGGGGGACCCCCATCCCTCCAGCTTCCATTTATGAAACTTGCCGGGGGTCTTCTGGGGGAGGAGGACGGGGCAAGACCCACCTCCCCCGAGCCCCCCTTTACCCCCAGGAGGGCTAGGGGGCAGGAGTTGGTACAGAGCCGAGCGTGTTCCCCCCACCGGGGGCCATAACTCTTCCCCTCTTGGGCCTCCTGTGCTCCGAGATCCCCCACAGTTTAGCCTGGGCCCGCAAGGTGCCATTCCCCGATTTTTCCATGAGGGGCACTGCAGATGAGGGAGGGGCGTGACCGGGCAGGGGGACTTATGAAAAAGCTGCTCCCACCAGTGGGGAAGCGAAAAGTGAGAAGGCTGCAAGTTTTTAAAACACTATCTAGGCTACCACACCATCGCTTCACATCACCTTCGCATGAAGACACACCACACACCATTATATATATATTATATATATTATTATATATATATATATATATATATATATATATATTATATATAATACAGTTTATATTTTTATGTATAGTATAATACATATATATGTATATTATTGTTACACTTTTTAATATTTATATATACATAGATATACATGTATTATATATGCAATATAAAATATAAATCATTGTGTGTGTATATATATAATATAAAATAATATAATTATATATTATATTAATATATATATATATATATATTTTTAATGTGTGTTGTGTGTGTGTGTGTGTGTGTGTGTGTGGTATGTACCACACAAAACCCCCACACCCCAAAAAAAACACACACACACCACTACACACACACACACACACACCCCACAACACACACACACCACACACATATATATATATAATATATATATATATATATAATATATATATATAAAATATTTGTATATATAAATTTTTGTAAAAAACCACACACACACACCACACAACACACACACACACACACATTTTTTAATATATATTATATATATATATATAATATTATATAATATATATATAAATATATATACTTTATATGTGTGTGCTGTGTGTGGTGGTGTATACTTATACACAACACACACCACCACAGTTTATATATATATATAATATTAATATAATAATATATATATATATATATATGTGTTGTGTGTGGTGTGTTGTGTGTGTGTGTGTGTGGGTGTGTGTGGGGTTGTGGTGTGTGGCTGTGTGGTGGGGTGTGTATAAATTATAAAACAAACACACACACACACACCACACACACCACACCAACCCACAACCCATATATATATATATATATATATATATATATATATATATTATATATATATTGATAGATGATAGATATAGATTTATAAAAGATAAACAATACATAACACATCATATAATATATATATATTTATATATATATAAATATTTTTAATTATTATATATTATAGATTTATATGTATGTATTATAAGTCAAAATAAAAGAAAAACCTCATAACATTAGTATTATACAATGTACGCACCAACCAACTTTGCAAGTGATGAAGAAGGGAAAAAAATTTTATAACACCCCCAAGAAATTTTAGACCAATCCCAAAGAGATGTAAAAGTAATTAGGGGGAACCTCAATGCCAAAGTAGGAAAAAAAACGATCTAAAAAATGACATCTGTGGGAAAAAAATTTGGCCCCTTTGGGTATAAATGAAAGGGTGAAGATTTTTTTAATTTTTAGTACAAATAATCTGTTAAGCCAACACATTGTTCCAAACCACACAAGCAAATTGACACTGGTTTTTACCGACAAAAAAAACACGAAAAAAATTGACTACATTGTGTTGAACCAAAATGGAAAAAAATTGGAAAAAGATGCCCAAGGGAAGACCTGGTGCCCGACTAACATGACCCCCAAAATTCTAATATACTTTTAAATAAGACGAAAAAGATGGGGGCGTTTATTTCCCCCCTCTAAAATCGAGACAAAAAATCTTGAAAACAATTACAGAATTCAGTGTCAAAAAAAATTTGAGGATCAACCTGTGAAGATGATAAAACACCAAAGAGTTTTGGGGAAGAAGGAAAAAAAAATCCTGCTGAGCATGCTTAAGAAACTATCGCAAAAAGAAAAAGACAAATTCCCCCCCGGGTATCTGAAGAAAAAAACTAAATGAAATTGAAACAAGAGATGCTAAATCAAAAGGGGTTTAAATCCATTTAAGAAAATTTTACAAAAAACAAAAAAACAAAAAAAAAAGATTTTTGCGAGAGTAAGGAAAAATATTTAAATGAATATGCCAAGAATTGAAAAAATGTTTTACAAAAAACAACAAGAACCTTTCCAAAGGAGTACGAAAAAATTACACGAAAAATTTAAAAACCCCAAGGGGCACTATCAAAAAGAAGATGGACTTGTTTTATGTAAAAAAAAGAAGTAAAGTAGATGGAGTCAATTTGTTCCAACCCATACAAAAAAATAAAAATCAACAACAAATTAAATTTGACTCAAAAACAGCGAGGTAACCACCCCACTGCTAGATGAAAAATTTTAAAAGCCATAAAAAAAAAAAAAGAAAAACAAAAGGGCCCAGGAATAATGAAAAAACAGCAGAATGCTGGCGAAAGTGTTGAATACTTTTCTACAAACTTTGACGAAAATTTTGGGAAAGAAAGAAAAAAAGGGCAGAAACTAGGTAAAATCGTCTTTGCTCCCTACCCAAAAAAGGTGACGCCCCCAATCAAAAAAAAGGACAATTGTATTAATAAGTCACAGCAGGAAAAAATTTTGTTGAAAACTATTGCTGAAAGAATGGGAAAAAAAAGGTGAGAGAAGAATTGCAAACAAACAAGCAGGTTTTGTCCTGGAAAAGGTACCAGAAACCAGATTTTTAAATCTGAAATTGATCATAGAGAAAACCCGAAACCCTATGCTGTGTTTATCCCATTACTCGAAAGCTTTTGTATGTTTATCACAAAGCCCCTGGAATAACATGAACGATATGAAATTTCCAAAAAACATCATCCAACTAAAAAAGCCTGTATGACCAACAAAAGCAGCTGTAAGAACCCCTTATGGGTTAAAAGAAGGGGTTTGAAGTCAACCAAGGAGTACGAAAGGTTGCATTCTGTTCCGCCCTTTTTAATACATATTCGAAGCAATTATGAGAGGTGATCTAAGAAAAATTTGTAGAGTTGGAGGATACAAAATATCAAAAAAATATACGCCCATGATATCACTGCCTACAACTATAGATAAAGTTAGAGAAAAAGCGAAAAGGCTGGTTTGTTTTTAAAGCCAAAAAAAACAAATCTGAAGATTCGAAGTAACCGGCAATAACGATGTAACTGTTACAAAACAATGGAGTGGGGGTGGAAAATGTGAAAAAAGTTCCTTTTTTGGAGATCTTTAACTAATAATATGATGATTCACCGGGGGATAAAAAGAAGAATTACCATTGCCAAAAACGCCACAGTTGCTCTCAATAACATCTGGAAAGCCCGAAGCATTACCTTCGGACAAAGCGAGGTTATTAAACTCATTAGTTTACCCAATTGCGTTATATGGTTCTGTGTTGGGTGCTGAAGAAGATAGACAAGAAAAGGTCAATAGTTTGAAATGTGGTTTGTTACAGACGAGTACTACGTATTAACTGGACAGAAAGAAAACGAATGATGAAGTGCTGAGAAAAAAAAATTGTAAAGACCGACTGTTGGACATCTTGAACAAAAGGAAACGAAAGTTTATTGGTCATTGATGGAAAGAAAAGTATTGAGAAAAACTTGCCGACAGGGATGGTGATAGGAAACAGAGGAAGGGGGCAAACCGAAGACAAGACAGCGACATCAAAATATTTGCGGGCTGACGATGGTACAAGTGGAAAGAAAGCGCTAGATCGATTTGAGTGGCGACGGTTGGGGGTGAGGTCCAGGTGCTCAAACATGAGCATACCGTTATTGATGAGGATGATTGTGGTACCGACCATAGACTAGTTATGACTACTCTTCGAGTCCATTTCAAGGGTGTTTTACTTGTACCGATTAAGGGAAGAATACCCCAGAGGTTTACCACGGCATCTCGGGACTATCTGTGTGTTGTTTGTGTTGTGGTGTTTTGTGTGTGTGTGTGTGTGTGTGTGTGTGTGTGTGTGTGTGTGTGTGTGTGGGTGTGTGTGTGTACACCTCCCCGACAATAAAGAGTTATGCCGTACCATTATATCATTGCTATTCACCAGGTCCTTCTCGATTTGGATCACCCAGACTTTCCTCGTCCTCGTCCAGGGCTAACTTGATGGGGTATTCGCCCACAGTCCCCGCAGATCTCGTCCAAGTCCCGGGCTAAGTTCTCGTCCAGACATCCTGTAGCCTTCGTCTGGATCTTTAGGCAGGACGGCAGGCAGCGCCCTTTTCCGTCATCTTAGGGCGGCAAACGAGCTCCTGGAGGGTTTTTACTAGATCTACGGGCTTTCAGACAAGCGGTGCCCTTCCACAGCACCTGGGGCGACGGTACATGCACCGGTGAGATTTTGGTCCTTTGAAAGGATCTACGGGCATCCCGGCAGGCGGCGCCTTTCCACTACATCCTGGGGCGACTTAATGCATGCACCCTTGGGTGACTGCCTCTGTCGCAGGTTCCTCCTTCGGTGCCGTGACAAATATCCTCGGTCCAACTCCTAAGCTAAGTTGCTGAACCAGATCATAAACGTAAGGGCCAAGATAGTAAGAGAAAAAGAAAGGCAACAGAGAGGGAGAAATGTTACATGTTTTATAATATTTTTTTTATATAAATTTGCAGTTTTCAATGTTACTTTTGAATTTATTTATCATATTTCTTTCATAAAGATCAAAAACAAAATAGGGGAGGTAGACGAATATAGCTGCTTGATCTACAAACTGTCTCTGATAGATACTTTAATTTTTCTCAGAGAAAGAAAAGCATGTAAAATAAGAAATGCGAAGTAATGTGTATATTGTCTTTACTTGTCACGTTCTCTTTGTGAGCAGAAAGAACAAAAAAAAAAAAAAAAAAAAAAAAAAATTGTCCCCTGTTTGTAAGAGGCTATTGACAAACAGCAACAGTAGCTAACGTACATACGACTCACGACACACAAATTGATAGAGACATGGTGACTGGGAATGGCGCTAATGGTTGGGTTTTGACGATGGGAATAGGCGTTCAGGAGGTCATATTGGGCCAGTCATAAACCCCTTGGTTTCCGCGGAGGCGCTCGTTTTTTAAACCAACGTGGAGCCCACTGGATTAATTGCTATTACTCAGG
>NW_023646545.1:5000-7619 GCF_015228065.2 Penaeus monodon | reverse complement strand
TATAATAATATACTATATATATAATATATATAATATAATTAATTACATATATACATATAATATGCATACTATACATATATAAATAAAATATATATATATATAGATATATATATATATAGATATATATATATATATATATATATTTATATATATATATAATATGCAATAGTTTATATATATATATATATATATATATATATAACACACGTGTGTACACACACACACACACACACAAACACACACACACACACACACACCCCACACACACACACACACACACACACACATATATATATATATATATATATATATATATATATATATATATATAGATATATATATATATATATATATATATATATACACAATCAGCATTGAGTACAGGAGAAAAAAAAATATATATTTTTTTTCAATAGACCACGTAGGCCTTGTATATATTCGTGATCATAATTAATTATGTATGCTATATAATGCATTTTGTTCCATTAAAAAAATCTGCACTTTTTTCTTTATTAGGTGCGGGTGATGCTCAGAAGCAACAGACGTAAACTTCCTGCTTCATAAGATCTACGGGGATATCCGTGACTAAAAATCTAAAAGGCAAAGCTGATTCCTTTGACCCGGAAGCCAATTTATCCCATTACAGTGACGGAGGTAACGCAGTACAGACACTTATGAGAGACCTGAAGGATAACAGGCTTCTTCAACAGAGGCATTGGTTCTCTCTCTTCAATCCTAGGCAACGCGAAGAAGCACTTATGCTTTTGATGTTCTCATTCACTGCAAGGATTGGGATACATTTGTCAGCAATGCTGCCTACTTCCGCCAAATTATGAATGAGGGAGAATTTGTTTATGCCTTGTATGTTGCGGTTATCCACTCACCTCTGTCTGAACACGTTGTACTTCCTCCACTCTATGAAGTCACCCCACATCTCTTCACCAACAGCGAAGTCATTGAAGCAGCTTATCGTGCCAAGCAAACACAAAAACCTGGAAAATTTTAAGTCTAGCTTCACTGGAACTAAGAAAAATCCTGAACAAAGAGTAGCCTATTTCGGTGAGGACATTGGAATGAACACTCATCACGTCCCCTGGCATATGGAATTCCCATTCTGGGGGGACGAACAAATACAGCCATCATCTGGATCGCAAAGGAGAGAATTTCTTCTGGGTACATCATCAACTCACCGTTCTTTTTGATGCTGAACGTCTCTCCAATTATTTGGATCCCGTCGACGAACTTCACTGGGAGAGCCAATCGTACAAGGTTTTGCTCCCCCAACCACATACAAGTATGGAGGTCAGTTTCCCTCTCGTCCAGATAATGTAGACTTCGAGGATGTGGATGGTGTTGCTCGTATTCGAGACTTGCTTATTGTAGAGAGCCGAATCCGCGATGCTATTGCACATGGTTATATCGTCGACAGGGCTGGTAATCATATTGATATCATGAATGAGCGTGGAATTGACGCCCTTGGAGATGTTATTGAATCATCTGTGTACAGCCCTAATGTGCAGTACTATGGAGCCTTGCACAATACTGCTCACATTGTACTTGGTCGACAGAGTGATCCACATGGAAAATATGATTTACCCCCTGGTGTGCTGGAACACTTTGAAACTGCCACCCGTGATCCTAGCTTCTTTAGGCTGCATAAATACATGGATAACATCTTCAAGGAACACAAGGACAGTCTCCCTCCATACACCGTGGAAGAACTAACATTTCCCGGGTTTGTAAGTGTAGACAATGTAGCAATTGAAGGAGAACTAGAGACCTTCTTCGAGGATTTCGAATACAATCTCATTAACGCTGTTGATGACACTGAACAAATTCCAGATGTAGAAATTTCTACTTACGTGCCGTCTGAACCATAAGGACTTTAAAATTAAGATTGATGTTAGCAATAACAAAGGGCCAGGAAGTTCTAGCTACCGTTCGCATTTTCGCCTGGCCTCACCTAGACAATAATGGTATTGAATTCACCTTCGATGAAGGCCGTTGGAATGCTATTGAACTGGATAAGTTCTGGGTCAAGTGTGAGTACTTTATGGTTTGCTTTGCTCCTTTAATACTTTATTGTTATTCATATGGTCAAATTTTTTATGAATTTTCACTTGTTCAAACTTAAAGTCGATTAACCAGTTTAATATACAACTTCACATTTTTATACACATTCTTCTAAAATATATGTATACATATATTCATATATATATGAATTTTTGTAATATATATCTCCTTGACTTTCATTTCATTTCTACAGTGCCTGCTGGAACACACCATTTCGAACGTAAATCCTCGGAATCTGCTGTCACTGTGCCTGATGTGCCTAGTTTCGCAACTCTCTTCGAGAAGACCAAAGAAGCCTTAGCTGGTGCAGACTCCGGACTTACAGATTTCGAGAGTGCAACTGGTATTCCTAATCGATTCCTTCTCCCTAAGGGTAATGAACAGGGTCTGGAATCGATCTGTTGTAGCGGTGACTGATGGCGCAGCCGATGCAGCAGTGGATGGTCTCCACGAAAATACCGAATTCAATCACTACGGTTCCCATGGAAAGTACCCTGACAATCGCCCACATGGCTACCCTCTGGACCGCAAGGTTCCCGATGAACG
>NW_023646543.1:0-2500 GCF_015228065.2 Penaeus monodon | reverse complement strand
CGCACACACACACACACACAGAAACACACATATCGAAATTACCGAAACGGAATGAGTTATTTCAGCAATATATACATACATGTTTGTTTGTTTTTTCATCAATTGGGAAGGTATTTGCAGATTTGCAGATTCCGCTTATTCTCTAATCTGACATTAACATAATTTCATGCTGATCAAACATTGAAACATATTTGGAGAATTAAGCGTTTGGGTGAAATCTAAAAAGTTGTTCGACTTACGGTAATGTATTAATGCACGTGTAAATAAAACAAGTACAAACAACAAATGAAGATGCATGGAGACGCGCACATACATGAAAAAAGTGAATGCAGATACACTAACACACAAAAAAGAGAATAAAAATAAATAAAAATAAAAAATATATATAAAAAAACAGAGGCTTAGATATAAAATGCACGAAAAAGATACGCCTAAATACGGAAATTTAACATATCAAAAAGTTTCGCCTGATATAAAGCGACTCACCTCAAAATAAACATTCATAATCAAAAATATGAATATAAATTGATCAACCAACATAAAATCAGAAAACGTACCATTATCACATGAAATAAATCCCCCCTTTCAAAACAAACAAAACAAAAACAAAAACAAAATCACATGTCATTAAGGTCCATTTTGGCTCAATACAGTAGTTCTTAATGAGCTCTAAGTACAACATTAAAGTCTTAAACCCAAACCATCAGTCGGAGGCAAGAGTCAGACTTCCGACGTGACTCACGAAAGTATTACCATTAGTGGAAGTTCTGTTCGAAGTTCTTCAGTTTGGAAGTTCTGGCTGTTATTGACGCTTTAAGAAGAGGGGCAGAGGCGTCGTTCAAAAGAAAAAAAAAGTGTTTTGGAATTCTTTTTAGTTTTAATTAGTGAAAGAACTTGCTCCGTCCCTCTTATGGCGTAAATTAGTTTGTGAGTCTTTTAGGGTAATAGATTACATATGTTTTTATTTACATTATCCATACAAAATATATGGGGGGAAGAAAGGAAGGGAGAGTGGGAGGAGGAAAGAGAGCAGAGGGGAGAAATAAAAGGAAAAGGGGGAGGAGAGGAAACGGAAGATATGAGAGAGAGACAGAGAGACAGAGACAGACAGAGAGAAAGGAGGGGAGAAAGGGAAGATATTAGAGAGAGAGACAAGAGTGAGAGAGGAGACAGAGAGCGGGGAGAGAGAGAGAGGGGGGGGGGGGGAAAACACAGGCAGAAAGACGACAGACAGAGGGAAAGGAGGGGAGAAAGGGAAAAAAGGAAGAAGAGGGGCAGAAGAGAGAATGTCCAAACGAAAAAGAACGACATATCCAACAGGCGTGCTGTCTCACTCACCTAATGATCAAGCGTCGAGTAGCCTTGTCGTGTTGAATGTTTTTATGTTTTCCACATTCTCGTGCACAATTCCGTCAAAACAATGAAAAAGATCTGTTCATTCATTAAGAAACGCTGTATGGGCTGTTGCAAACACGCAACAATAACCAAGAAACAAACAGATAGATACATATATGCCGACACACTGTGGACTATTACAGATACATGTAAAACACACACATACATTCGTTAGAGCGCAACTGTGTTGTTTTTCTGTGTGTGTATTTATATCTGTGTACATATGAGTGCATATCTGTTGTTTTCATGTTGTTTGTTTGGTAGTTGGTTGGTTTTCTCACGTATGTGCATCTATATCTATGTACGTGAATACTGTGGGATGTGTTATACCAAATTACATTCATTACCGTTCGGAATATATCTGCTTGTGTGAGTGTTTCGACCGTGAGTCATTTATGTATATATTTACAATTTCGCAATTCGACTTAACCCCTTTTACTGTCACACAAAAACCCTTGATTTCAGCCATTACCGGAAATCTGGTTTAATTGCGTCTTTAATGAAAACATATTGAGTGACGTTATTTTCGCATGTCACGCCTGTGCATCGTGGATGGGCTTCTTTCTTCGATAATCATTCGTGAATTTTCCTTCTATTTTGTCTATTTTTAAGGGATGACTGTTTATCATAGACCGTTGGTGTTAATTATAATATAATACTTATTTAAACATAATAATAGTGATGATATTTAAAGGTAACAATAGTGATAATAATAACGATAATAATAACAAAAGTGATAATAATAACAATAGTAATAATAATAATGATATGATAATATTAATGATATGATAAAATAATAATAATAATAATAATAATAATAGCAATAATAATAATAATATTGTTAACAATAATGACAATAATGATATCAACAATAACAATTATATAATAATGCTTAATGATTATTAATGATAATAATAATAATAATAATAATAATAATTAAAAAAATAATAAAAATAAATAAAATAATAATAATCAATAAATAATAATAATAATAATAATAATATAATAATAATAATAATAATAATAATAAAAATAATAATATAATAATAACAGTCAATAAATTATAATAAAAACAACATGGTAAAATAATGAAAATAATAATAAA
>NW_023646542.1:0-7620 GCF_015228065.2 Penaeus monodon | reverse complement strand
GAAGTTTTAATAAAAAAGTTAAGAAAAGGGAAATAAGTGAACGGGTTTTAATTGCTTTGCATAAACTTTACATCATACGCATTTAAAAAAAGTAAGTAAATTTTTTGTTAACAATTCTGCACATCCCTTTTTAGATGCGGTTTTTTTATTCCATATTTTGTACATGGTAATAGCATTCTGGGGACGGCACCCCCTTTGCCCCTTTTTCCGGGGGTCCTCTACTGATGAAAAATTGTTTCATGAAAAATTTTGTGAGTATTAAAACAGCCACAGGCCCCAAATAATACATGTGACTTTGGGGGCAATAAAAAGCTTTGGATAAAAAAGAGAGAAAAAAATGGCTTCCTTAAAAAAAAAATTTTTGGTGGCTAAAATTCAATTTTTTTGTTCTCTCCCTGTGTGTATCTTTGAAAAATATATATTAATTTATATATATAAAAATTAAATTATAGATATATTATTTTATATTATATATAAAAGGAAGAAGAAAAAGGAAGGAGAAAAGGAGAGAAGAGGTCATCTGGGTATGAAACCCGGGGGGCCAGTGCAAAACCAACCACCACACGCCCCCTAAAAGGAATGTGCAACTGGATCTTACTCTCCATAGATTTTTACCTATCACTCAATTTGAGTAATCAGCCAAGTTTTACCTCACTCCCCGGGGGGCATGGGGAAAAATTGATTTGCATTCAAATCCTAACCCAAAATCTGGGGTATAATTAAAAAGATGGAATAATGCAATCCCCTTTGTCATGGAAAATAAGATTCCTTTTTTACAACCCTTTTAGGGGGTGTGGGATGGTTGGTTTAGCATGGCCCCCGGTTTTTAAACCCCGGGGGACCTAGGTTGGCCCTGGTCGGGAGGGTTTTAATATATATATATAAAAAAATATTATATATAATTTATATATATAATATATATGATTATGTATGTTGTATGTAGTATGTTGTATGTATATTAGTAGTATGTTTTGTTGTAGTATGTATTATGTAGTAGTTCTCCAAGGGATAAAAAGCCCTTTTTTTACTTCTCCCGGGGAAAAGGATAAAAACCCCTGGGCCCCCCCCCTTGTAGGAAAAAGCGAGGAATATTAAAAATTGACCCCTTAGAATGTAAATTATTTTCCCCGAAATTTATTATAGCAATACAAAGGCACCCCAAATGTGGGTGTTTCCGTGTGGTGATTTTAACGATGGTGTGGTGCCTGTTTAGTGTTAAGTCTTCATGCTTCTCGTTTAGCTTCCCCCCCTGGCTACCCATGCAAAAAGGGAGAGCTTCCGCATAACCCTCCCCTGCCAGGCCCAAGCCTCTCCTCTTAAAACTTCTGCGTGCCTCCTCGTGGCCACCCGGGTTTTAACGGGGGTCCCTTTTGCGGCCCCCCGGGAAAATTGGGGGTCTCGGAGCAGAGGAGGCCCCAGAGTTCGGTTTTTAGGGCCCCCCCGGGCGGGTGGACGCTCTGGCTTCGACCAACTCCTCCCCCCCTACCACCCGGGGAAAAATGGGGGCCGGGGGAGGGGGCCTTGCCAGCCCTCCCCCCCTAAATGCCCCTTTGGCAATGTCAGGTAAATGGAAAATGCTGGGGGGGGGGGTTTTTTCCCCCCCCCCAGCAAGAAAGGCGGGGTGGGCCCCCGTGGGAGGGAAAAGTCGGGGTGCAGGTTTGGAATGAGATTTTACCGTCCCCCCCTCGCCCCGGCAGGCCCCAACCCACCATGAACTTGTGGGGGAAACCCCTGGGAACCCCCCAGGGGGAAAGGCGGTTCCCACCCTGCCCCCCCCTTTTTTGGGGGGTGTTTTTTGGGGTGGGGGGGGAAGGTGGTGTCCCCGGAGGGGGACCCCCGGTTTAACCTCAGGGTGCTTTCCGGGGGGGGCGTTTGGAAATCCGGTCCTTTGCGGCAGGATACGGTTACCCCTATCCAATTGAACGACTGGGGTTGGGTGGTGCCCCCCTCGAGGTGAAAGACCTGGTAGGGGGCAGATCAGTTGGGTGGTTAATACTACTGGTGGGGGGCCCACGAGGGTAAACCCCCTCCAGGGGGGTAGCCATAGCCATCCCGTCGTTTTCACCTGGGTATCGAGGTACACCGGTTTGGCGTTCATGGCTTTGAGAGAAGCAGCTTTTGGTTTGTCTCTTATTGTGTATACCCCCTACCGAGTAATAAAAATCGAGTGAAAGAGGCGTTTCACGCCAAAACCCCGCATTTTGGGGGAAGCCCGATTCCCCCGGGAGACTTTGCATTTTTTCGGGGCGACTTAAATGGTACCGGTTGCCCGATGGTACGGATGTTTTTTGGCCCCCCATGGCTCGGGAGCTGTCCCAGCAGGGGAAAATAGCCCCCTTCTGGGTTTTTGCTAGGTCCCAAAAAAATGAGGATTTTGGGCCCCCTGGACCACCCGCCCCCAACCAGCTGGACGGGTACAGCATCGGGACAGTGGCCAAGGAGTTTCGCCCCAATTTTGTCACACGCGATGGAGGATCCTCCAATGCGGTTTTCCAGTGCTGATTTCTGTGCACCGACCAAGCTCTTGGGCTACCCTGCGGGTCCATTAAAAAATCCCCCCCCTCCAGTGGCCCCCCCAAAGGTTTTTCACTTGGACAGACACAGGGAGGAGGAGTGGCCCGGGGGTTCCCCAAGGCAGTCTTGCCCGATTCTCAAACCCAAAACCCTGAGGATCCTTGCTCTTGGGAGTCCTTAAAGCCGTAACCGAAGCAGCTAGGAGCCATTGGCGTACCCCCAAAGGAATGAAAGAATTCCTTTCCCCCTGGGCTTAGAGCCCGAAGGTGTGAAAGGGCCCGGGTTTAAGGGGAAAATCAAGTCTTGCGTCTTTTTCCATGGTGCTAGGGCTCGGACATGTGAGGGGGACAAAGGACATTATGGAATCTTGTGAGGGGTCGAAGGCCCTTTCTTGGGAAAAAAACCCTTGCCCTGCTACCAAACCCCGAGAAAACGAACCCTAAGCCTCCTCACAGAACTGCAGTCCAACAGCGGATACGGATCATCTCGATCATGTTTGGGGGTTTGTGAAGTTTGGGCTGAGTATTTTGAACAGTTTTTTTTACCAGGTGGATCCCCCAACATTTTTGCTTGGGTGCAAAAGGTGTCTCAGTGCCTGTGGGAAACCACCCATCACGAGGAACCCCCTATCCTAAAAGGTTTTGGCTGGCGATTTTCCAAAGGGGAAGAGTGGGAAAAACTCAGGGGAATGGATATCCCTGCTGAACTGTAAAGGGTGGGGTACCCCATGGGTCGGGGCCGCATCCCCCTACGCCCTTTGGGAGTTGATACCATTCCCCTACCTGTGAGGGGGTGGTCATCCCTTCGGAAGGGGAAAGGGGATCGATGGGGCCCCCGTAGCAACTACCGTGGCATTAAAACCCCAACATACCCGGCAAGGTTTTCGTCAATTCTTTAAAGGGTCCGCAACCCCCTAGAGGGACAAGACCCGGGCATTTGGGGTTTTCCCTCAATCCAAAAGAAAAAACCCCCCTATACTACGCTTCGAGTAATTGTGGAAAGCCGTCGTGGTTTTTGGTCTGGTTGCCCTTTCAGCCTACATCCCTCAAAAAGGCGTTTTTCTGGTGCATCGGGGAAAAAGCTAGGGAACCGAGGCTAGGGAATTCCGACACAGATTTTTGGCCAAAAGCAACCTCTAAACTGGGGACGAAATCGTAAATGTGGTGGGGGGAAAGTCGAACTTTTTCCCTGTTAATTGGGTGAGCAAGGCTGGTCCCCTTTCCCCAACTTTTCAAATTGATGGATGGATAATGGGCAAAAGACTAGCCAAATCATGGGAGCAAACTAGGCATATTAAGGTCTCGGACCTTGACTTTTTTTTTTCCCCGATGTTCCCCCCTTCGAGTCTTGGAGTCATTGTGGGGGCTTTATGTATTTAGCAAAGGCGAAGCCCCTAGGGTTAGAGGTTTCCGGACCCAAAACCCAAAATTCAGGGTTTGGGGGGGTGTTAGGGAACCCCTTTATGTTCCCTGCTTGGGCGAGGACGTTGAAGTCCAGAAAGTTTTACAACCCTTTGGGACGTGTCCATACTCTGGGGTTTTAACCAGGAAGTCAGTAGAGGATTGGGCTGGCAAAAGGAGCCATGAACCGATCAAAAAAGCGTTTGGGGATTCGGACCTATGAGAAAAGGCCAAGCTGCGTGTCCTTAAGGGCCTTGATCTTTCCCTTTTTCTCTTGGAAACGAAAAATGGATCTATCCAGTGCCTTGGAGTTCGCCTTGATTCTTTTGTAAAAAATCCCTTGCCGGTCATGGGGTAAGGTTGGCAGGACCACGTGTCCAACCCGGGGGTTACACCGTGAACGGCAGGGGCCTGTTCTTCATAAACCGGGGTCGCCCCTGAGGCTATATGGCCACCCACCCCTCCCCATGGAGACCCCGCCCCCCCGGTTGTCCCCCCTTTGAGACAACCCGGGTGGGGAGCCTGTGGGACGTCCTAGGGACAGGCTTGGGGAGCTCGCGAGACCTGTCGGAAGAATAGAGATGGGGCCCCTGTGCCTGCCGGGGGAACCCCGCCCGAGGGATCCCCGGGCTGACCCAAGGGGGGGACGGCCCTGCCCCCCTCGCGTTTTCCCTTGTTGATGATGTGAGCAATATGTATTATTGTAATTAGAAAAAAAACTATCGTTTGCTTTTCTTTTGTTCGAATAGAACCTGTGCACGGTTTTGTGGGCGGGGGATCCCGTTAGCCCCCCCATGGCCTATGTTTTACAATATTTGGGACCGGATTAAGACCTTTTTTGTAGCGTGCGTTTTGATTCTGTCCCCATTTTCTAGTTTTTTTTTTTTTTTTTTTTTTTTTTTTTTTTTTTTTTTCTAATTCGTTAACAAAAAATATTTTTAAAAATTTTTTAAAAATTTTAATTTTTTTACCGTTCAGGGTAATGAACTTTTTTCTAGTTCAGAAAACAGCCCCCCATACAACAAATGTGGTCTCCCAAAATCCCCAGATTCAAACCCGGGAAAAAGTCCGCACTCACGGGTGTCACCCAAAAAATCTTTCATCTAGAGAACGGTGCGCAGCGATGGAGGAAAAAAGTTGCGAGGAAACTGTGGCATCCATGCATGGGGTTTTTGGGAACTTTTCTAGGGGAAGGGGGAGTGATTGCAAATTATTAAAATTTATAAACGTATTTTTTCCCTATTAATCAACACACTTTAAAAAAAGAAAAAAAGATAATCGTTTATAAAAAATTCATCCCAAAACAGTTGAACTTCATTTACTAGGGGTTTTGCAGAGAAAAAACACGGGAATAACCGGGAAGACATGCCCTCTTTTGCATACAGTGAATTTTATAATCAAAAAAAGAGAAATGGTGAATCCCAATTTTTTATTTCCCCTTATGAAAAGAAAAATTTTAAGATAGGCATTGTGCAAAAAAAATATTTCCAATTTTTCTAGCAAAAACAATGTGCCTGGAAACTGAATTCGACTTGTCTCTCATTTTTGGGAAATACTCGCAAACCCCTGGGGAAAAGGAGATGTAGAAAGATTTAAACTCTTATTGACCCCTTTTTGTCAACAAATGGGGGAAAGGGTACACATTTATAGAAAAAACTATTGGATAACTTTCTAAATTTTTTTTTTTTTAAACTTCAACTATATCCTATTTTCCCCGTAGGCTAAACAACGGGAAATTAAACATCCTCTGTCACGCCATCCCTGGTTCTAATTGCGCTTCTCTTTTTTTTTCCCTTTTTTTTTCTATTTTCCATTTTATTTATTACTTTTTTACTTTATTAGTTTTATTTTTAAAATTTCCCTCAGGTTTGAAAATATTTTATATTTTTTAAAGACCCAGGACATATTAAAATGTTTTCGGCCCAAAACCTACTTCTAGGATTACGGTGCTAACTACTTGCTCGGTATTCACCATTTAAGATTTTTTTATAGTAGTTTTGGGGAAAGGGGAAGATATTATATTATATTATAAAATAAATATTTTTATATAAAATATAATATATTTTTATAATGCACACACACACACACACACACACACACACACAAATAATTATAAAAAATATAAAAATAATAATTATTAAATTATTATTAAAAAATTTTTATATATATTATTAAATATTATATATTTTTATGTAAAATTATTATAATATTTTAAAAATATATTTTATTATTTTTAAATAATATAAAACAAATACTTACTAATATGTATATTACATACGTAATGTAAACATGTATAATATGAAAAATATAAAATACCCCAAAAACAACACACAACACACAAACACAACACACACACACACACATTTATATATAAAAAAAAAAAATATATATTATATTTATAAATATATTTAAAATAAATAATAAAACAAAAATTTAAAAATTTTAAAATTTTATATAAATATATATTATATATAATATTTATTATATTAAAGGTTTTAAATATGAATTAACTAGAATAAAAATTTTTTATTGGCGGGCCCAGGGAAAACTCAATACTTTTTTCTCATTTTATTGGGGGAATAGCACGTAGATTAAATTTTTTGCGGTTAAAGGAAAAGGGGATGGGACCTCCTTCGCGTTTTTCTGGGTCGCTTCCATCTAGGGCGGGGGGCCCCGTGTTCCCTCGCTACCCCCCCAAAGCGTTTGTTGTTATCGCAAAAGGTAGGTCAGACCGGCGGCCCATCACTGCCCCCCGTCTTCTTGATTAATGAATGCACACGGTTAGGGAGATTTCCCCATTTTAATTCACACCGCCTGCCACCTATCGCCCCGCCCCCGGGTGTGACAGACTGCTCCCCCAAGGGGTTCCCCGTCGCACGCCCCCGGGGAAAAAACTTGATGGCACACCTAAAGTCCCCTCCGGGCCGGGGGTCTATCCTCCTCCCGCCCCGTTGGTGCCTCCCTTTTGTCCTCTTCCCGGGGTTCCTCCAGGCCCGTATACCGACGTCCTCGTCCTAGCCCATATTGTTAGAGGGGCCCCAAATGGCATTC
This sequence comes from Penaeus monodon, assembly GCF_015228065.2. Classification (NCBI taxonomy): domain Eukaryota; kingdom Metazoa; phylum Arthropoda; class Malacostraca; order Decapoda; family Penaeidae; genus Penaeus; species Penaeus monodon. The sequence goes on along the minus strand of NW_023646542.1, from coordinate 655 downwards.
AACATGGCTCTAGCTTCCCGGGGGTTCCCGCCATCGACCCCTTGCTGGGGTGTGGGTATCGATAACCAGGCTAATAGACCAGACATGCACACAAGGGAAGATGGGGGAGAAAAGATATGACAGGTGTGGGGGGGGAAATGACAGCACTCGGCCGTTAAAAATAAGCCATTTTTTTTTTTTTTTTTTTTCTTTTTTTTTTTTATAGACCCGGGAAAGATCAAAGGAATCCGCAAGGTCTACTTACCCGAGCGTTCTGATAAAGGATAAATTTAAAAAGAGAATATTATACAAAATACTAGTGCCATGGCGTGTGTTGTCGGATAGGTCCTGATATAGGGCCAAGAAACATGCTGATGGACTTACTGCCCTACAAACCCCCCCCGGGGCTCCATACGCTTTTCCCCCTAGCACCGCCAAACACAAAAAGAGGAGCAAATGCCAATAAGGGGGACAAAGGATAATGAAGTTTATTAAATTGACATCAACCCCAGTCTGCGTCCTGAACCTTTCCAAAGCCCCTTAACGCAGCTTGCATCTGACGTTTATTGTCGGCAAAGTTAGGGGCCTGGGTAAATTTCTATAGGATCTGAGCACATCCCCGTCGAAGACTGAATTTTGGGGCCCCCTGGGGAACTTTAAAAAAAACCCAAGGAGG
>NW_023646541.1:0-7621 GCF_015228065.2 Penaeus monodon | reverse complement strand
TTCCCCTCCACTAGATTTTTGTCCCCCCCCCCCAATATCCCCACTAAAAAAAATTAATGGGGGAAAATTTTGGGAACATAGGAGGGTTTTATTAAATTTCCTTAGGGAGGGACTAATATTTTTCAATAAAAAAATTCTAAATTATGCATAATGTTTTATTGGAAAATAATTTTTTATTGCCCACTTAGGCAATAAATATTTTATGCTTTGATTTTTTTTAATCTATTTTTATTGTTTATTTTGTAAGATATTTTTATTGTTGATTTTTTTTAAAGTTTTTAAAAACAAATTTTTTAATATTTTTTTCTAGTTAACAAAGGTATTTCGCCCGCTAATGGACCTTAGCTGTTGGGACGCGGGCAGATTAATTTTTTAAAAATTAATTAAATCAATCTTTTTCATAAAGGATGTGTTTTCTCCAAACGTCATGAAATGGCAACCGTGGCATTCTCAAACTCCCTGGGACCGCATTGCATTTTTCCTTTTCCCCCACCTATACGGAGAAAGAGGTTTTGGGGAACATTTCCCCCATCCCCAGATACGCCCCAGACCCCAATTCCTCGGGGATTCCCAACCCACAAAGTCACACTTTTCCCACACAAAACACCCTACCTCGGCCCGAAGGGATCAATGTGGATTCTTTCACTATCTTTCCCACCGATGGATTCCCTTTGAGCAAACGGGGACAGGAAAAAAAAAGCAGGGCTCTGCATTTGTTTGTGTGGATTTATACATTTTGCAAAAAAGAGGGGAATCCCCAATAAAACTCTTTCCCATCCTTTTGGGCCATGCCTTTTCTCCACTACCTCACATAGTAACTGACTCCCTATCAGCCATCCACAAACTCTTTCCATTAAGCATTTTCTTTGATTGAACAAAAACATTCCACTTACTTATCAACGATCCTTTTTTTCGTACTCCAACAGTTGTTTGCGGGCAAGGGAACACCAAAGATTGTCAACTTTTATGTGGGATTCCCTAAGTCATGAATTGTAGGGAAAAACGAAACTTTGCCAAGGGGGGGACACTGCGGCCAAGGGGCTAGCTTAACGTTTTTCATTTCAACATCATTGTTTTTTTTAAACGTCCCCAGCATTCAAGCTACTTGGAAGGATGAAATGCAAAGGGAAAAAGCTTTCCTCTCAAAAAACAACCAAGCACGCTTCTCAGCCCACCAAGTTTTGGGTTTTTTCATGGGCTGGCTTCCCCATTCTGCTACATGATACAGGAGAGGTCCACTGAACTATTCAGCCATCATAAATCCCCCAGATCCATGAAAGGAGGGGAGATGGCCAAACCCACTTACCATCGGGACTTTCGTCTAGGCTACAGATGTTCCAACTGGAAGGAAGGGTCGATGAAAAAACGTGTTCCATGCGAGGTTGTCCCAGCAAACTGTTCAAGCCTTCTTTTTGAGGAGGGCGGCCTCTCCTTACAATTAAACATTCTGTTTCTGCCCCGTTTACTTGACAGTATCAGGCCCCAACGAGATCAAAAAATCGTTAAACCTCAAGGGGGGGACCCCAAACTGATGCCCAAGCAGCAGCGGACTGTTCTTTTCATAGCATGCTCAGTTCTGAAGATTTCCTTCGGACACCATTAGCAGATTCTCCTCCACCCAAAGATAGGCAAGAAAAGCCCTCTTGGCTAATCTATAACATTAACAAATTTACATAACATGCCTTCATCCTAATAAGTGGTAAATTTCTAAAAAAAAAACTATTCCATAAAGGAAGAAAAAAAAAAAAAGACAAAGGAAAAGAAAGTGCATTGGCATTTTTTTTTAGGTTCGGGGCCCCAATCCCTTTGAAAAACCACCTCCTACTCCTTCATTTTTTCAATCTTTCCCCTCCAAATCTCCTTGTTTTTTAATATTAAATAACTCACTTCGTCCACCACCTGGGACAACTTACGTGGGACTGCCCATAACCCTTCACCTTCACTTTCCTCATTATCCTTCCGCCTTTCCCGGGCTGCGCGGCCCTGTTTCCCACTTCCCCCCCGGGGAAAAAAACGCCCCGGAGCCCCCACGGCCTCCTTGGGGGGAAAACGTTTTAAGGGGTCGTTAGGGTTCTTTTAAAAACCCTTTCCCCCAAAAAGGGGCTGGGGGGGGACGCCCCTCGACCGCCAAACTCGGGGGTTTGGCGGGGGAAGCAAGTGCCCAACCCGGGGGGACCCCACAGCCCCAAAACCCACCAAAGATTTTCAGGATTGGTTTGGGCCCCCCCCCTACCCTTTTTTCCCTCTCCCTTCAAAAAAAAAAACCCCAACTTTACAACAACTTTACCCCCAAATTTTAACCCTTGCCGTGCTGGTTTGTTTTCCCCGGCTTTCCTTTTTTCTTTCCCTTACAATTCCATTTTTCCCCCCCTTAATCCATCCCCTATCCCCCATTTTCTTTTCCCTCCCCCACTCTCTTTTCCCCCAACTTTTTCCTTTGGTCAAAAAGCCGTTGGAACACCCAGGATAAACCCCCACCTTCATCGGGAGGGGGGGCTCTCCAACCATCGAATCCACCTTGTGAGCAAAACAAAAAGAGTTAATTTGACTTTAACTGGTTGGTTTTTACTTAAACCCCAATATTCTCTGGAGGAAGGGCCCGCCTCACCAAGGAAGGGGCTTTCCCACAATTGCCCATTTTTTTAGACTGGGGCCATGGAATATGTTCCCCCATGAGCGGGTTGATTATTTGAAATGGGGCCCAAGGTTCAGTTCCTAGCAGGATGCAAACTGGGGACAGAATGGCGTTAAGGTGGCTGAAGGGTTCAAACAAAAAGGGTTCTACGGGGCCTATTTTTAGGAAGTTTTTTATTAGATTGGCCAGTAAATGAGGGTTTTCCCGGAAAAATTCACAGTCCCCCCCAAAAAAAAAGGAATTGGGCCAAACTCCGCAAGGGCCCACCATAAAGGCAAGGGCATTAAATGGCCTCCCAGGACCCAAACAACCCTTCCCCCTGTGGAAAAGTTAAAAGGTCTGCCACATCCGAGCAACGAAGCCTCGAAAAATGGGGGTTCCCCAGGTTCCCAACCAGAGGATGGGGAAAAACGGATTCTCCTAATGGCCGAAAAAAATTATTAAGAAAAAAGAATAGATACAGGGGCACAAAGTTAAATTTGCAAAAGCAATTAGAAAAAATCGGGGCAAACAACAACGAAGGTGAAGCGACAAAAAACAAGCAGGCTATTTATGGCCAAAGGAACCCAAATGTTGAGGATTGTTCTGGTGGGAAAGATTTTCCAAATCGCTTTCTCCCCTTTTACAACCAAAGCAAAAACCGTGGGAACTTGAAGGGCCTGAAAAAGCCCTGAAAATCAGGGGGAGGGGGACCCTCTGGAGTAAGCCCGCAAAGATGTTCCCCCCTCCGGGACCGAGAATGGGAGCAACAAAAAGCTGAAAGCAGCTTGCTTGCTCCCCCCACGGCCCATTAGCCCCATAAAATTTAAATCCCAAAAAGGGGGCATTCCTGAAAACGATCCGGCAGGAGGGGAAGACCCAGGACCCTGAGGGTGAGTCGGGGGGGGACCCCCCTAGGGCCGGTTTTCCCCACAGGGTTTTAGGGTTTCCCTCTAAAAACCTGAAAGGCTTTCGGAACAAATGCCTTACCAACCAAGAGCATTGGGGAGAGCAGAGAAAAATTCCGGTTGGGGGGGACAAATTCCCAGGGGTTTGCCAGAAGGACCAGGGGCAATGATTATCATGCCCAAAGACATGGAATTTCCTGCAGGGAAAAACCAAGGAGCTTTAACCATGGGGAAGGGAAAGTGTGGTCTTCTCGGCCCACTTGATAATCCCGATGGATTAGGAGAGAGTCAAAGGATTGGTGCTACTTGGCTCTCTCAATATCATATTGATGTGGATGTGAATCCACCCACCAATTACCCCACAGGTCGTGGACGCTTCCAGGAAAAGCCACTTCAGTTGGCTTTTAAAGTGCCAAAAAGATAACGGCCCAACCCCAACCCAGGGCTAGCTTGCAAGGCAAAAGCCTAAATGGGGGTGGGTCTGTAGAAAAGGTAACAAAAACACCAAAGGTGTTTCCTTAAGGGGCCCACAAGGGAAAATGTTCAAAAGGGACACAAAAAAAGCCAAAAGGGTGGCCAAGGGGGCATCCACACCCTGGGGGCCTGGCTTGCTCTGCCCAGGAAAAAAAAGGCGGGCCCCAGGTGACAAAGAGGTTTGTTTAAAAAACTTTGTTTTTTCCTGCTCCCCCCAAGGCCAACCCCATGGCAAAAAGGGAAAAAAGTCATCCCGAACCTCTTAAGAAGGGGAAAGAAAAGGGCCCCTCCCCACAGTGGACCACCGGAATTTATTCCAATTAAAAAAAGGAAGTTAACCCAAATTAAATTAAAAAAATGCAGAAGACCCACAGGAATAAAAGGTTCAAAAGAATGCTGGCAAAAAAGCCTCCCCAAAAGAAGATGGATTAATCTCTTTGACGAGGTAAGATATGACTCTTCTCCTGTTGACTGTTGTAAGTCACTGGGAGTAGGAAAACCAGCTTTGGAAAAAAAGTTCCAGGAGGAGGTGGAGAAGGCAGTCACGGTCGCCAGGGGGAACCCAGGGGACTGTTTCAGCCTGGGGAAAAAGGGAGGAAACTGAACAGAAGCCAAAAAAGCCCGCCACACCCTTGCCCCCAGGACGAAAATCCCCTCCCCACCCCAACCCTAGTCCACCGCCCTCACAGGGGGAGAGCTAGAAACAGGCTGAAATCTGTGCAAAGCCAGTGGCCAAGAGCAAGCTGAACCTTTTCTCAGGGTAAAGTCAGCAAAAGAAGAAAAAAGACAGACAAAAGCCTGAAGTGGAGAAAAAGCCAAAACAAAGAAAGTCCAGACTTACTAAAGGGCTCCTCCACCTCCCAGGGGTTCCTACAGTTTAGCCTGAACAAAAAAATAGATGAAAGATCCCTCAAACCCAGTGAGGAAAACTTCCACAATGAAGTTGGTCAGGAACCCTTGGGACAAAACAAATGGGACTCTGGAAAAAACCCGAAATAATAAAGGAGGTTCTCTGATTTTTAACTACCACCAAAAAGTAATTCATGAACACACAAATTCTTAAGCATACTAACAGTTGAAACATCTGTGGCTTCAGTAACAAAGAAATACCACCACAAATTAAATTGTGGATCAAGGGGAAAAACAATGACAATGTCATGCTCCAGAAGACCAAATTTAGAGGGGAACCGTTTTGGCTTCTCGGGGGGCTATTCATGTTTTCATGCTACCAAGCCACACAGCTGGCAGCCATCACATACCCCAAAAAACAATGCTTGAGGACTTTCCCAAAGATTTCTTTTCTTCAATACCCCAAAAGGCCCATGCCTTGGCAGTCAATGAAGGGCAGGGATAGGATTTTTGAACCCTCTTGCCTTTGGAGATTCACCTGGATGGGGGGCCCCCCTCCAAGCTGTACAATGTGTACAGCAAGCCAGGGCTTTAGGGAAGTTTTAGACATCAGCCAAGTCTGTGCTTAACTTGCAAGTTAACAAGAAAGTGAATGAATCAAGCCACTATAAGGCAGGGCCCTTTTACCCCCCCTGTGCGAGGTAAAGGAAGGCCCTTTTTTGGGATTTCCTTCAGTGCAACCCACCCACCCATTTTCTATCTCCCTGCAGGGCAACCGGGGATGGTGGCAGGTCATCACATAGCCCAAACATGCTTGGTTTTTCTTTCCCTGAGATTGATCTTTCTCAAGAAGAGGCACAAATGCATGTCATGTCAGAGGGAGGGGGTCCTAGACCTCACCTTGGCCCACTGTGGGCTCTGGGTGTTATGGGAAATTAGAGGGTGTGGTTCCAAATGGGGAACTGTCCCCACAAAGTGGACCATTATGGGGCATTGTTGTTTTTACTACCCTCCATAGATGCTGGCCCCAGTCTAATTGGCACAAAGCAAAAATCCAAGGATGGAAAAAAACAAACCAGGCCAAAACTGGGCAAAGCCTTTTCAGAAATGCCTTAAAACCCCACTGTGTGTTAGAAAGCAGTTGAAAACCCCCAACAGAGTGAAAAAAAAATGGAAGTGCTTGAAGGCCAGGACTTATCCAAGTGCCAAAAAAAATCAAAAAGCAACCTCAAGGGGGACTATACGTTAAAACATCTCGGCCATGGGAGTTTTAAAAAATGGGGGGACGCCCTTGTTAACTTTAATGACGAAGATTAAGGGGAAAGTCAAAACCATAAGCTGCAAAAAAAAAAGCCTTAAAAAAACAACCAGGGCAGACTTGCTCATATCAAGAGAGAGGGCAAGCTGAAAAAACCTGATAAAAAAAACTCAGATTGCCATCCTTCTCCTTTTGTTGGGGAACTAACAAGGGGATACAAAACCTAACAAAAAAAACAAAAGTTCTTGCACAGCCTCCAGGTTTCTAATTGGGATTTCGTACTCCATCCACCTGCCCCAGTCCTACCTAGGACTGGGCAGGTGAAACTTTTGGCATTTCCTGCAAAACTTCATTAAAAACAAGTTCCCTGGGAAACCTTCAAACTCTACCCAAAAAGCTGGAAGAGGGCCCATCCCAAAAACCAAAAGGAGCCAGGGAAAGTACCGCCCATCCTTCTCCCCCTCAAGCTGTTCTGGGGCAAGAACGGCCGAGAGAAATGGTAACTAAACCGGACTCCCCAATGGGAAATGGGGACCCACCACATGAACTCCCTCCAGGGCATGGGGCACCAGCACACAGCATAGCCACGCTTTTTAAGCAAAAAATCAAACACTGTTCCACTTCTGTGGTAGTATTCCCAAGGTCACTATTCAACAGCACATAAAACTAGAAAAAAAATGGAAAACACTTTCAGGATGGCGTCTCCAGTCCAGCCCTTTTTTTTCAACAACCCCTAATGTTCCCTGTTTTTCCTCAACACAGCTCTTAAGTGGGGTGGCAAGACAACCTTGGCAATCATCTCCCACTGGGAGCACAAACTGGGCCTAAGTAAAGCCCAGCGCTTGTTCCCCCTGGAACCTTGTAAATCTGAGGAGTGTTGTAGGACCAGGACTGAAGATTCTCTGCAGCCAAAATCCAAAGCCATGGCTTTCTGAGAGACTAAGTGTTTTCAAGGCCACAAGTCTGGGAATCAGGGGAATGGAACTTAGGGGGAAAATGGGTCTGGGAGATACATAGGAGTTAGGAACACAAAGTAACTAAGATCATTCTGTATAACATGCCCATTCTGTTCCCCATTTGTGGGACTATGCTTTCTTCTGTCTCCCCTAATTGCCTGGCAAAAAGCCGAATAAGAGAAAAATTGGGAGACAGTCCCAAAAATTGAAGCTGCCAGGGATTATTCTGGGTGCCCCAAGGTGGACGGAAAGGCCCCTCAGCCATCCTCATAGAGGGCAGGACCTTCTCCCCCACCATAATCCATGGAGGGTAGCAGAACAAATGTCTTACTCACTACAGACAAAGGGCAGTTTTTTACTATCATGGGGAGCCCTAGGCCCCATTGCGACCCTGAGGGAAGGACACATAGGGAACTCCAGGGCAAAGCCATTGACTTTGGCTCACCCAAAAGACAACATCTACCTTTTTGACCACTGTCCCCTCACAAATTTCGAGGATTTCTTGCCTCATTGTAGAAAGAAAATAATCATAAACCGGTCCTAACCCCCCCCATAGGCAAAA
>NW_023646540.1:32979-35540 GCF_015228065.2 Penaeus monodon | reverse complement strand
CATTCATCTGCAACTCCCACTGTTCTCCGGATGTTGGACTCGGTTCATAATGAGCTCTCAGAATCTGTAATGGGGCTCCTGTGGAGTCCTGTATGCTGAGAGTGGAGAACCACCTCTTTCATTACACCGGGATTACATGAACCTGATTTACTTCACGAGACTACAAAGGATTTCAGGATCTCCTACATCCATATTGGTTTTCAACCCCCTTGAAGATAGCCGATCCTCTGGTAGGAGAATGAGGAATCTTGTGGAAGATCTTTATCTAAATCTCACTAAGGTTCTGGCTGTTGGAATTCCCCAATTCCCCCCTTGTACTAATCAAGTCGAGCTGGATTTGGGAAAGGGTAGAGATCCGAAGCAGAAGGCGAGAGAGACTTCTTCAGCACATTTCTAAGTACCAAGGATCAGATGCAATATATACAGATGGTTCAATGTCTGAAAATATTGTGGACTTTGCAGAAGTGAGCAAGAGGAAGATTGCAGTTGGCAGTCTTCAGCAGCTTCGATCTTCACTGCAGAGTTACATGCCATCCTTGCAGCAGCCAAACTGACAAGACTAGATTTTTTTGTAATTTATTGCGGCCTTCGTAGTGTTTGCAAACAATCAAGTCACACACGTGCGTGTGTGCTGAGGAACTGAACATTTTGTTTAGAATCATTGGTTTTGCCGTTGATACGTATTTTGAATCCCTTCTCGCGCAAAATGTGATAACATGTAGTTGACGGAAAAAAAGAAGAAGAAGAAGAAGAAATATATATATATATATATATATATATATATATATATATATATATATAATATATATATATATATAATGTATATATATATATATATATATATATATATATATATATATATATATATATATATATATATGTAAACATATACATATACATAAATAAGTGTATATATTTTATATATATACATATATTTCTTATTTTCTTTGCCGAGGGATTCAGTAAATCGAATAATTGGAAGGATGCTTATTAATTGAGAAGACATTTTTACTATCGGTTTATTTGTAAAAAGTAAAACGGTAATAACTGTAGAAAAGAAAGACCAGTAGTGGGGGCAGTCATACTTATAATAAGAACAATATATCGTTATTTAAAACCTTCTCTAGTCCCCGGACAGAGATGACGTTCTTATTTGGGGTCTCGGTTTCTTTCATAACATTTTCCATTCCTTTTGGTATTATCTGTTAGCTGTTGGGAGGTTCTTTCATTAGCTGTTTCCCAAACATTGACAATATTCGGCCAAACATTTTTCATCGGGTCTGAGCCACGTGCCTTGCTTGGCAGCGGAAGGACTTCCATGTAGTTTTGGTCATCGAACCATTTCGTAACTGCCCTTGATATGTTTATTGGCCAGTTCTCCTGCACATTTTTTTTTCTACGAAGGGCCAGAGGATAGCAATGTGCTAATGGGAGAAATATTTCTTCTAAAATTTTTTAAAATATTTGTCTAAACTGAATCTCCTTTCTTTTTAGGCGAGGCATGAAAACCCACCCCACTTATTGATAATTAGTGGTCACGTGGCCACTCCTGTCACATCTGAAATGTAAATAATGATAATCAGAACATAAAATGTGACGTACAGACATATATATATATTTTTTTTTTATCAAACTAAGTATTTGAGCAAACTGAAAGAGGACAATGATATTTACACCTGTTATTTCTCACCCAGCAATGGAGCTTCCCGTGCGCTCACCACATACTGCTGGGCGAACTGGAGGCGATGTTGGCAATGTCATTTGTTCAAGCTCTCTTTGATAACGTTAAGTGATGAATCCCATCTGCATGTAGTCATTCTGCGGCTTGTTAACGGAGCTACATATATGAATTTTAGCTGCCTTGGTGAAGGGGCACCCGAAACGAGAGCGGTCATTCGGGTGCCTTCTCCTCCCGCCTTATTCGCCTGTATACCATGGAGCGGGAGATACCAGGTTCTCTGGTTATTTCACTGGGAGAGAAATTGTTTTCCCCCATCTCAATGATGTGGCCTTGCGTCCATCTTGGAAAAAAGTGTCAGCTTGGTAGCCTCCTTTTCATTTCGGATTTCCCGTATGTTATGACGTCATATACCATCGGACATATTTTCTTTCTTGTTTAGCATATACTAGGATTAGCCGCGAAATGAATATTCAGGAATTTATGAAGATTCATTATCATAAAGAGTATCAAATATACAATTTCGTATTTCTAATTTTCTAGATGGTTCCTCTTTCTTCAAACTACTCCAGTTCCGGGTGAAGAAACAAGCGTTTAAATGAATTTTCACACACCGTTTCTGTTGTAAACATATTAAAATTATGTATCAAAGCTTTGGCATGTACTGACAAATACAAAGGAAATATAAATTGCATACTTGTCAGATAAAACTAGAGAGCGAGATTGAATTCCTATTCTATCAAGATGAAGATTTTCCTTTCAATATATCAGATATATTATAGCACATGTATTGGGAGTAAGTTTTTAGACTTATTTTTCAGCCTCCTTAGAACCACACAGCTAGTAGTTGTTCAAGTTAATAATAATAAAGGAAATTATGGTC
>NW_023646540.1:0-22500 GCF_015228065.2 Penaeus monodon | reverse complement strand
ATGTGCTGAAGAAGTCTCTCTCGCCTTCTGCTTCGGATCTCTACCCTTTCCCAAATCCAGCTCGACTTGATTAGTACAAGGGGGGAATTGGGGAATTCCAACAGCCAGAACCTTAGTGAGATTTAGATAAAGATTTTCCAAAAAATTCCTCATTCTCCTACCAGAGGATCGGTATTTTAAAAGGGGGTTAAAAAAAAAAAACCAAAAATAGGGGATGTAGGGATCCTGAAACCCTTTGTAGCCCTCGGAAGAAAATCAGGTTCATGAAATTTCCCGGTGTAATAAAAGAGGGGGTTCCCCACTCTCAGATACGGGGACTCCACGGACCCCCCATTACAGATTCTGAAAGCCTTTAATTTTTTAAACCGAGCCCCAACCCCCGGAAAGAACATTTGGGAGTTGCAGATGAATGGGCTTCACCCCATAATCAACCCTTACTCCCGCACATCGTTCGGTAAAGCCGTAGAAGCATTGTGCGGTTTTGCCCCCCCAAGTTTAAATTTGGAAAAAACCCAGAAAAATACTTAGTGTTTTTGGGGTAGCCTTCATTTTTAACTTTTTTTGGTGTGAGGCCCCAGAAACCCTTTAAAGTAAAAAAATTAGAAAAAAAGTACTTCACCTCTTGGAAAAAATTTGCATGGGGTTTGCTCCTAAAAAAAGGGGGAAGGAGGGAACTTTCCTTTTTTGTGGAACTGTTAGCCATGGCCCTTGCTTGGAAAAAATTTTAACCCATGGAAAGGGTTGCCCATTTGTTACAAACATGATTTTACTGTAGTCGCATATGCCCCTTGCCATCCTTAAGCTTCCCCCTTTGACCGTACAGTGTAAAGTCACCACTTTTACAGTTTAAAAGGGAACACCCATTTGGGAAAAACCTTTTTACGATGTTTTTTTTTATAAAAATAGCAAAAAAGGGTCCCCTTTAAAGGGAACACTCCCTTGGGGGCCCCCTTTTTACAGCGGGATTTTCCAGGTTGGGAAAAATGTTTCCCACCCGAACTCAAAACTTCCTGTTAGTAAGGAAGCTTTGTATAAAGGGTAGGAAAAGGCTCCTCTTAAACCAATTTTAAAAAAGTTTCCTGAGTACGCCATGTTTCCCAAAGTATTTTTTAAGGCTTTTCAGGGTCAAAGAAAAATGCTATCATGTGACGTCGTTTGGTAAAGGGATTTCCCCCCCCTTTTATACCCTTTTCCATCCTCACAAGTGCATCTGTGGTCGATCCCAAATTTTTTAAAAAACCCTTTGTAGGGGTCAAAAAGTTTTCCTTTTCTAGCAGCCTGCAATTTAAAATTTTACCTTTTTTCTCCATCAGCTTGCAGAATGAAAGTTGGTGAGAAAAACGGGTCTGAAATTTTTCCTGGTGTGGAAGCATTTTTCCCCGTTTAGGAACAGGAATGTTATCCCTTTCTTTCCAGGGTTTGGATGGAACTATGCCCCCCCCTATAGTTTCCTATTGAAAAAAGTCCAACAGGAATTTCTGGAGCTCTTTTGGAAGTGAGATTCTTTTGAAGGGGAATATAATCACTTCCTGGGGCAGTTTTAGGGCAGAGCCAAAAGCGGGAGCCCACTCCCTCGAAAAAGATGGCAAGTTGTAGGAAATTTCTGCTGCAGTTCTACGAATTGCGACAGGGTGTCTTTCCCTGTTCACCCCTTTAAGAGTGGAAATCAAGCAGTGTAAGACACTCCAGGGGGAGATTTGCACGGTTTTTAGCTACCCCTTTGCAACATCTTTTTTTCTGGATGATTAGGCCCCCTTTTCTTCAGGGGCATTTTGGGACATGGATTTTTGCTCTTTCCAGCGATTTTATGCACCTTGCCCCTAAAAAATGCAAAAGGGGCCCCAGAGTTAATCGATAAAAATACGGGCCCCAAACGACGCCCGCCCTACCCCTCCTTTTTGGGGATGGATCAAGGTTAAAATTGCGGGGGAAATCGTTTCAACTCCCTTTTAAGAAAGCTTTTCTGCTCTGCCCGCTTTTTGGGCATTCATCATTTCCACATGGTCCCGGAGGTCGAGGGTAATCCCCCTTATTTTTGGGGGGAAATGGTTTTTTTGCTGCAAGGTAATTTGTGATTTAAAGTGATTAACGGGCACCTTCAAAAACACGGGAAAAATCTTTACAGATCCTTCCCAATACTGCATTTAAATTCAAAAAAAGAGCCCACCCCCACATTTTTAAATCCCCATCTCGCACTCCTTTAAATGGAATACCACTCACCCCGAAAAATCTCCCCAAACAAAAAGCGCCTTGCCGCGGGGGGGGGCTTGGGGTTTCCCAAGATTGGTGAGCCGGACCAGAGGGTTTACCCATCTGGAGGGTCACCATGGGGGATGAGAAAAAAGGGTTTCCCTGGTGCACCAAGGCCTTAGGGGGGAGGGTTTTAACCCACCCCGGGTTTCTTCCATTTTGGGCCCCAGGGGAAATTTTCCCCACGTGTTTTTTGCCGTGCGGGGAAACCGTTTTCCACAACGGGGAGCCTGGGGGTTGAGCGATGTCCCACGCGGGCCCCTGAGCTAGCAACCACCTTTTTGGGGCCCCTTTTTTCTGGTTGGACGGGTGGCTTCATAAAGGCCCGGCAATTCAATCGGCTGTAAAATAGGCTAGGGTCGGCGGGAAATATTCTCAGACCCATAGGTCCCGGGCGACTGCCATCAGTACGGAAAATAGGGGCTGCGCATATTTCCTCATTACCCCTGTGGCTTTTGGGGGAGTTTTTTGACCCCAACTATATTTTTCCCCCTCTTTTGGAAACCCCCTGGGGGGGGGGGGTGGGGGAAATAAGAATTCAAATTTTTTATGAGTACTAAAAATTTAAAAAGATCTGCTCTCCCCTGACGACCGGGCGCAATCCCCAAACCATTCTCTCTGGAAAATCCACGTCACCCCGGGAAACCCTTTTCCAGTTTAAAAGGGCAAGAATGGAATTTGTAAGGGGTTCCTGGCCCCTAAACCGGGTAAAAAGGGGAAAAATTCCTCCTCAATCCACTAAGGAGATCTTCCTGGAAATCAAAAGCATTTATATAGTAAGTACCTGGAGTGAAAAACCATTGATGGTGTATAAATCAGGATCTTGATTTTTTTTGGGGTTTCAATCGGAAAAATAGTTGAAGTATGTCAACGTGTCCTAAAAATAAACCCCAAAAGCAAATTTTGGTACCCTAATATTTGGGGTTTGTCCCAGACGGAGGGGACCGTCTGGGTGCAATATGAAACTTCCTGGGGCTAAGTTTCATGTTCTCCTCAAAAAAACCCTCAATCAGTGAAAGGGGAATTTGTTTTTTCCCGAAAACCTGATGAGGTATTCTGGGGAAAAAAACTTTTAAGGAACTAGAGAATTTTAAGTAGTGGCAGTAAAATTTTTTTGGGGAAAAGTTGAGGGTTTGGGAAAACAGTCGACACCAGCTCTTTTTCAAACTTTTAAAACATTGTCCTTCCAAAATCGGTTTTAAAGTTGCATGGAAACCACCTCAAGGTAAAGCCATTGTGCCCAAAACCCTATGCGGTGTTTCCCAACGGGCCAAGGTTATGGGCATGGACCCCTCTTCCCGGGTTTTAAAGAAAATGGAAAAACCAAGTATGGGGAAAAGGTGGTAAAAACGGGTTAATCAAGGAGACCCCCAACTGCCCCCACCCAAATACCTGTTACCACTGCAAAAAAGGGTTTCAGGGAAGTTTCTTCAAAGCAATGTAAAAGGTAAAAAATTTTAAAAGGAAGTATTGGTAAAAAAGGACCCAAGGGGGAAATTATTTTTTTCCAGACCCAAAGCGCGTCCCCGTGTGCTTTTTTGCACGCCAGGAGGTCCTTTGCTTCGGTTCTAGCCCACCCTTTCCTTCACACCAACCCTTCCCTTTCCAAAATATTTCTTACAGCACCACTCTCCCATTTCCCCCAAAAACCTAAAGCCCCAAAATTTTGCTGAAAACTGCCTTTTGGGATTGTTCCACCAAAAACGGGAGGGTAGGGGTCATTGGGGAAACTCCTCCCCCCAAAAAGTAAGGTTTTTGGACCCTTTCAGGAAAAGGCCCTCCAGGGGCCTCAAGGGTGACCTCCGTTTCCACCACTCCACAGGACCCTCGGCTGCTGGGCAAATGTCCTGAAGAAAAGGTCGGGTCCGTCCTTTACCTACAAAAAAATCTTAAACCGGCCCAAGGGGAAAAAACCTGGGGAAAAATTTTTTTCCACGGGTTTAAAAAACCCTTTAAAAAGGTCCCCCCAGGACCCGGGAAAAGGGGACAGCCAAAAGGTTTGTGAGGAAAACCCTTTGACCACAGGTCTCCCAAACCCCTTATGAAAAAAAAATCTAAAAAACTGGATACCCAAATCCAAGGGAAAACTGTCAGGGAATTCATGAAAAAAGGGGAAAACTGCAACATCTAAATAGCTTCATGGAACCCAGTTTGGTATTGCCTACAAGAGTTATTTTCCGGGGAAAATCGTCCCTTTTTCCCCTGAGGGGTTTCCCAAAGTTCAACCCCCTTTTAGGAACCTTTGCAATGGGAACCTCATGGAGGAGTAGCAGAAATGGTACGTCAAAAATTTCCTTCCACCCCATCCACCTGCAGACAAAAAATGCAGGGAATTGCTGTGGATGGCGGGAACAAACCTTTCCCACTGTTGAAATCCATTTTACCTTCCCCCACAAAATTTGAAACTTAATGTTTTGGGGGAAGATCTACTTGGGCATTTGGGCCACACCCTTTTCTATTTTGGGGAGATTTCAAGGGTCGGCATCACCTCGGGGGAGACATTTTGGGGAAACCCCTCGGGAAAGGGGTTTGGGAGTCCCTTGTTTTTAAAGAGTAATGCAGTTTTATTTGAAAAATTTGACCTCCCACACTTTTCCCAAATTAAAATGGGACATTCTCCAATATAGCCCTTTTAAATGGGCTCATTTTATTCCAGTTGAACTTCATTTGGCAGGTCATGGAAGACTTGCAAAGAAAAGGACCCCTTTCCAATACTTTTGGGGGGAGGTGAATTTGGGAAATTTCCCGCCAATGGAGTAAGAAAATGGCGGGCTTGAAAATGCGAGGAAACTTTTGAGATCAAATGCATATTTCAAGGATCTGTGAAAGATTTTTCCCGTGTGTTTTAAGAGGCCCGGTTTAAACACCTCAAAATCCCCGAATTAAACCTTTTCAGAGAAGGCATCCTTCCCAAAAGGTTGGGGTTAAAACCTTTGACCCTCCCGTACCCTGGTGGTCTGAAAAGTGCCAACAATTTTTCAGAGCAAGAAAAGCTGCATTTAAGGGAAAATGAAAAAAGCGCCCCAGCATTGTAAAAACCTTTAAACCCAAATTTGAAAAAAGGGCCCCCAGGGCCCAAAGGGCCGACGGTGCCCAAAGGAGGCTAGATGGAAAGTCCCTGGAGACAGTAGTCCCTCGATTAAATCCCGGGAACCTCCCCTTTTCATGGGTATGGGGCCAAAGGTTTCTTAAAAATCGTGAAAAAGGGATTCCCTGCTCAACCTGCCCCTGAAGATAATGGGATAATCATTTACAGATAAAAAAGTTTGCAAATGAGCTAGCTAAATCCTGGGAGAGATCTCCCCCTGGAGAAACTTACAATGCTCGATTCTCCCCTTTTTTTTTTTTGGGGGGAAAAAGAACACCAGCCAGTGGGTTCTTCAGTAGAACTCCAGCAGGAAAATTCCATACAACTTGCCCTTTTGCGCAAGGAGATGGACTCTGCTTTGCAGCTCTTCCGTAAGACGGGCCCCGGGAAATGACGGTATTCCATACCAAAAATTTCCTTTCCCGAGAGCTCCCAGAATTTCCCGTTAGACCCCATTTAAAAGGATCTATAAGAGGGCACAGTGCCCTCCCCAGGAAGAAGTATAAAATTCCCGTTCCAAAACCCGGCAAAGATGCTTCCGCACCCGGAAAATTAAAAACTAAATTTTCCCCACCAACCGCATCTGCAAGCGATGGAGAAAATGGTCAACTTCAGGGTTTACATGGCTGTGGAAAAAAAAAACATTTGCCCCAAAATCAATATGGCTTTAGAAAATTAAGATAACCACAATTTACTTGTGAGGATGGAAAACGGGGTATAAAGGGAAATTTCCTTTTCCCCATTTACGTAAAATGATAGCGTCTTCCCTTTTTCATTGAAAAAGGGTTTACGCTACTAACCCTTTGGAAAACCTGGCATAATTTATGAAAACTGTAGACATTGGTTTTTTAAAAGGGGCATTACCCACCCTTTTATACAAAAACTGCCTTGGGTGCAGGAAGTTTTTGAAATTGGGGGGAAAAAGTTTCTCTAACCCGGAAAATCAGCTTAAGGGGGCCCCCCAAAAAGGGATTTTCTTAAGTGTGGGCCCTGTTGGGCCCTTTCTATAAATGAATTTTAAAGGTTGTTCCAAATGCTGTCTCATGTAAACTTTTTATGTGGAGACTTTACCCTTTTACTGGGGCAGGAGGAGCTTACAGGAAAGTGCAAAAGGGCGCTGCAGACCCGCAATAAAAACAGGTTTTTACAGTTGGGGAAAAACATGGGTTCCAAAATTTTTTCCCAAACAAGACCATGGCATAAAATTTTCCAAAAAACGAGGAAAAATTTAAACCTTCCCTCTATTTAGGAGAAACCCCCCTGCAATTTGGGCCAAGGGGGTGGGGGTACTTGGGGCAATTTTTGACTCAAGACTTACATGGGGGCCCCACCAACAGTTTTTTAAAAAGGGAAACTACAAAAGCACTTAGTATTTTGCGGGTTCTTTCAAATTTTTCCCTTTGGGGGGCGACCCCACAATGCTTCCACGGGTTTTTCCGAGTGCTTATTCGTAGGGAAGCTTGACTAGGGAAAAGTGAACTTTTTCATCTGCAACTCCCCTTTCCCCCGGATTTGGAGGTTCATTTAAAGAAAACCTCCGAATCTGTAAAGGGGCTTTCAGGTCTTCACCTGGGGAGTCCCTGTATCCGAGGTGGAGAGCCACCTCTTTTAATTTTCACCGGGCCCACAAAGACCTGATTTTCTACAAGAGACTACAAAAGGATTTTCCGGGATTTTCCTACATCCAGAAAGGGTTTTTAACCCCCCTTTGGGGTACGATCCTATGGGGAGGAGAATGAGGAAACTTGAGAAGAAATTTAAATTTTAAATCCACTAAGGGGCTGCTTTTTGGAAATTTCCCCAATTCCCTCCTTGGCTAATTTAAATCGAGCTGGATTGGTCGGGGAATTTTGGGGGAAAAGGGGGGAATTTTGGGAAGGGGAAAAGTTTGAGAGAGATTTTTTCAGCAATTTCTAAGTACCCAAGGGTCGGACGCAATATAAAGATGGTTTAAAATCTGAAAAAAGGTGTGGGGTTTGCCCCCCCGTGAGCAAAAAGGAAGGGTGCATCTGGCGTCTTTCTCTAGCACCTCGATCTTCAATGCAGAGACATGCCCTTTCCTTGCAGCAGTTAAAAATGACTAGAGATCCTTTTGAACCATTTTATTGTTAATATTGGGGACTTCGTAGTGCCCTTTCAAGCAATCAAGAGCTTAACCCCCATCAATCCACTAGTGAGGGGGTTCAAAATTTGGGTTTCACGATGTCAACCCGAAAAAGATAACTCTGTGTTTGGGGGCCAGGATGTTTGGGGTCAGTGGGAATGAGCAGCTGATCAGAAGGCCAAGGGAGCTCCCCTCACCTTGTGATTCTCCCTTTTTCCCCCCCACACACCGACCTGAAAACCCGCATCAGGGGTTGTCTTCGTGATAAGGAAGGGAAAAATGGAGGGATATCCCCCAGAAAAAACTTTGGGGAGATTAGGTGAACCCTTGGAGTTGGGTGACTACAATCCATCCCCAACCCCAAAAATGGAAGTTTTCTTAAAAAGGAAAAAATCGGGCACAAAAAAACTGACTCTGGGCCGGTGGATGGTAAAAATCCCAAACAATTTGTGAGGGATTCCCAAAAGCCCTTAAAAAAGCACAGGTAGGAAAGATTTTGCCAAAAATTCTCGGGCTAAAGGGGGTTTTATTTTCCCCTCCATATACACGAAAATGTTTGGGGGGGGGTTGTGACATAGAGGGTTTTTATTGTTTCCTTAGGGAGACTAAAATTTTAATAAAAAATTTTTTATGCATAATTTTTTTA
Organism: Penaeus monodon; assembly: GCF_015228065.2. Lineage (NCBI taxonomy): Eukaryota > Metazoa > Arthropoda > Malacostraca > Decapoda > Penaeidae > Penaeus > Penaeus monodon. The sequence goes on along the minus strand of NW_023646540.1, from coordinate 14,412 downwards.
TGCAATAAATTTTTTACCCTTAGAGTTAAAATTTATGCTTTGATTTTTTTTTGTTTATTTTTATTTTTAAATATCTATTTATAGATTTTTTTTAAAATTTTAAACATTTTAAAATTTCTATTTTCAAGGTATTGCCCCCCCTAATGACCTTAGCTGTTGACGCGGCAGATAATTTTTAAAAAAACAAACTGGGGAGGCAGAAAGCCCCTGAAGCTCAGGGAAAAAATATGAGCCTGTTTTAAAAAACCCCCTCAGAGTGGGGCCTCTGGAGCCGCAAAGGGTCCAAAGGGGGTCAAAAGTGACAACCCCCTGCCAAACTCCACAGGGGCCTCCGGCTAGGCAGAATGCCCCTGAAACAAAGGTTGGTCCCTTCTTTTTCCCAGGGAAAAAAATCCTAAGGGGTGTCCCAAAAGGAAACCTATGGAAACTAAGTTCCCCGGGAAAACAGTCCCCCCAAAAGTGCTGCCAAACACCTTATAAGGGGGTTTTTTGGAAAAAGAATAAACCCCCAAACCAAAGGAACGTCAGGGAATTCAAAGCAAAGGGGAAAAACCCGCAACACTGATTGCTTCATGCAACACAGTTTTTTTTATGGCTACAAAGTTATGACTAGGGAAAATCGTCCCCCTTTTCCCCGGAACCCTTATGGGAAACCTTTTATAAAGGGCGTCAGGAGGGTAGCATTTAAAGGTATGTCAGATAATTTCCCCCCCCGGGGCCCTCCAAACCCGCAGACAAAAACGCAGGTGAAGGCTGTGAGAAAAAGCTTGACCGACCTTACAAATTTGCATCCCTCTACCTTTCCCCCAATAATCTCAACAAATGGTTTAAAGATTTTTCTTGGGCAGGGCACCCTCCATTTTATCTTGGGTTTTTTTTCAATTTTTGGCACACCCTTTGGGAAAAAACCCCGGGAAAGGGGCCCTTTGGGGTCCTTTTTCTTTAAAGTAAGCGTTTTTAAAACATTTGGGACTCCCACAGGTTTCCCCCAATTTAAACGGGGGGGGGTTTTCCCCCTATAGACCCGTTTAATCGGGGTTTACAGAAAGAATTTAAATTGGGAGGTCAGGAAAACTTCATGGAAGCGACCCCTTCCCAATAAATTTGGAGGAGGGGAAAAGGGATTCAGCCAAAAGGGTTTCAGGGATTGGGGTTGAACATGCGGATGGAAACTTTTGAGATCAATTTTCGTATTGTAAGGGTCTATGAAGATTTCCCAAAGGGGTTTTAAGGTGCTGTTTAAACACTTTAAAAATTTATGAATTCACCTTTTCAGAAAAAGCATCCTTTCCCCAAAAATTTGCAGGGAGTAAACCCTCAGCCCCCGGGACCATTTTGGGCTGATGATTGCCCAATAAAAATGGGTTTGAGCAAGAAAAACTGAAGTAAGGAGTTTAAAAAACGCCCCCGCATTTTTAACCCCCCTTTATCCATTTTCAAAAAAAAACCCGAGCCAAAAACCCGGCAAGGCAATTTGGGGGCTAGAAAACATCGTGGAGAAAGTATGTTTCCTTTAATTTTTGGCCCCCCTTAGCCTGGGTTTTGGGAAAAAAGGTGGGGGAAAGAAAACGCTGGAAAGAGTACATCCATGTCTCGACCTGCTTTGAAGATAGATGGCAAAATCCTCACAGACAAAAAAGATGTTGCTAATGAGCTAGCTAAACCCATGGCAGAGATCTCCTCTAGAGCATCTTACACTGCCCGATTCTGCACTCTTCGGGCTAAACAGGAACAACGTCCAGTGTTGTTCTTCAGTAGGACTGCAGTAGAACTTTCATACAATTTGCCATTTTTGCACATAGAGATGTACTTAGCAGCTCTGCCGTAAAACTGCCCCAGGAAGTGATGATATCCCATATCAAATGATATCTCACTTACCAGAGAGCTCCCAGAAGTTCCTGTTAGACCTATTCAATAGGATCTATAGGGAGGGCACAGTGCCATCCACATGGAAAGAGGATATAATCATTTCTGTCCCTAAACCTTGCAAGGATGCATCCACACCAGGAAATTACAGACTAATTTCTTGTACCAGCTGCATCTGCAAACTGATGGAGAAAATGGTAAATTTCAGGTTGACATGGCTGTTGGAAAAGGAAAACATGCTGACCCCATATTAATTTGGTTTAGAAAATTGAGATCGACCACAGACGCACTTGTGAGGATGGAAACTGCTATCTGCTATACATAATTCCTTTGCATAGCCATGTCACATGTTAGCAGTCTTCTTTGACCTTGAAAAGGCTTATGATACTACTTGGAAGCATGGCATACTCATGAAGCTGTATGACATTGGTTTAAGAGGAGCATTACCTACCTTCATACAAAGCTTCCTTACTAACAGGAAGTTTAGAGTTCGGGTTGGAAATAGTTTCTCTAATCTGGAAGATCAGCTGTAAGGGATCCCACAAAGGAGTGTCTTAAGTGTGACCCTGTTTGCCATTGCTATAAATGATGACATCGTTCCATGTGCTGCCTCATGTAATCTGTATGTGGATGCCTTTACGCCGTACTGCCAGGAGGAAGCTTACAGGATATGCAAGGCCCAATGCAGACTACAATAAATCATGTACAGTGGGGAACATACCATGGGTTTAAATTTTCCACAAGCAAGACCATGGCTATACATTTTCACAAACGAGGAAAGTTCTTTCCTTCCCTCTATTTAGGAGCAAACCCACTGCAATTTGTCCAAGAGGTGAAGTACTTGGGTCTTATTTTTGACTCAAGGCTTAAATGGGTGGCCCACATCAAAAAGTTAAAAGTGAAGGCTACAAAAGCGCTTAGTATTTTGCTGGTTCTTTCATATCTATTTTGGGGTGCAGACTGCACAATGCTTCTGTGGCTTGACTATGGATGTGAAGCTTATTCATCTGCACTTCCACCGTTCACGTATGCAGAGAGTGGAGAATCACCTCTTTCATTACACTGGGACACGAGACTACAAAGGATACCGGGATCTCCTACATCCAGATTGGTTTTCAACCCTCTTGAGGATAGCCGATTCTATGGTAGGAGAATGAGGAATCTTGTGGAAGATCTTAATTTAAATTTCACTAAGGTTCTGTCCACTGGAATTCCCCAGTTTCCCCCTTGGACTAATCACGTCGAGCTGGATTTTGGTCGGAATTGAGAAAGGGGAAATATGTGAAGCAGAAGTCAGAGAGAAATTTCTTCAGCACATTTCTAAGTACCAAGGATCAGATGCAATATATACAGATGGTTCGAAATCTGAAAATGGTGTGGGCTATGCAGCAGTGAGCAGAAGGAAGAATGTATCTGGCAGTCTTTCTCTAGCAGCCTCGATCTTCACTGCAGAGTTACATGCCATCCTTGCAGCAGTTAAGATGACTAGAAATCTTACGAACCATTCTATTGTAATATATTGTAACTCTCGTAGTACCTTGCAAGTAGTGAAGAACTGATATCAACACGTAAAAAGATAACTATGTTGGGTGACAGTGCATGTTGGCATCAGTGGGAATGAGCAAGCTGATCAAAGGGCCCAAGGCAAATGCCGCTCAGCCCTGTGATAATCCTCTCCTCTCCCTCTCCCACACAGCGACCTGAACTTAACATCAGGGTTGTCTTCGCGACAAATGGAAGGAACAATGGAGGCATACCTCAAGAAAACAAACTCGTGAGATTAGAGAGGACCTTGGCAGTTGGGTGACCAGATCCATCACAACCGAAAAGTAGTTGTATAACAAGACTAAGAATCGGGCACACAAGACCGACTCATGGGCCGAGGAGGGCTAAAAGTGAAGCACTTTGTCAGGAATACAAGAGCCATTAACGGTCGCACATGTAGTGGAAAGATGTGCAACATTCTCAGACCAAACACGTACGTACTTGTCTCACACTTGTCTGAACGATGTACTGGGGAGGATTTTGACATAGGTCTTATTAGTTTCCTTAGGGAGACTAATATTTCCAATACAGTTTAATTATGCATAATATTTATGCAATAATTTTATACATTTAGAGCATAATATTTATGCTTTAATTTTTAATATATTATTTGTTTTTATAAGATATTTATTGATAGATTTTTTAAAGTTTTAGATGTTTTAAATATTTCTATCTAACAAGGTATTCGCCGCTAATGACCTTAGCTGTTGACGCGGCAGATAATTTAAAATAATCAATCAATCTTATCGCCCGTTAGGGGGAGGTAGGAGTGATGGCTAGTGATAAGAATGACTACTAGTATCTTTTTTCTGCAGTTATTAAGAAACGTACTTGCTACTCATTGCTTAAAAGTTTGGCAGTAAACTGCGCAAGAATTGGAATATTGCAACAGTGTATGGCAAAGTCGCCGTCCTATGTGTCCTGAGAACAAACTTAGGAAAAGCATTCCATGTCTAATAGTGAGGAGGATGCTCTCACACTCCAAGGCAGTGCACAAAATAATTATACATAGATTTAAGAAGGAATTAAATTTCTACAAACTTGCAAAGGGTTAAAGAAACTGACACCTTTCTCGACTTTTGTGTGTATATGTGGATGTGGGTAGTGAGTGTGCGTTTCACTGTCACGGAAAGCCTGATAAGTTTGATGGTCATACCACATCGTTGGATCCTTATCGAAGGGAGATACATTGCCTGAGTGTATTGTCACTTTTTCAGCTTATGAAAAATATGTCCTAATTTACTTTCACAAATGTTCGTAAGTAGTATATGACATTTGATATAAGCATACTTATATCTTAAGTGAAATTATGGATAAAAAAAAAATGTGTGAAATGAAGATTTTAAAAAATCAACCTATTTCCCAAGACTCTCCGAGTCTTGAGAAATAGGCTTTATATTTCTATATGCACACACACACACATATGTTAATGTATCAAGCACACACATCGCAAACACACACATATATGTGTGTGTGAGTCTATATATATATAATATATATATATATATTTTATATATATATATTATATATATATATTCATAATACATACATACATACCATATACATGCACATACATACACATACATTAACTACATACATACATACATACTATACATACATACATACTAAATGCATGCCCACACACTGAAATGTATATGTGTGAGTTATTCTAATATATATATCCATTAATAAGATAGTTCACATAAAAACACGCAGTTCTCAATGACAATATCTGATCATGCCCGTGCGCGACTTTTGGGTCTCCAATTTGGCCGGGTGCCGCTCCTTTCGTCGCTTAATGGTACATTTGTTGTGTTCTTTAAATTACAACGTCCCCAGGCTCATTAAAGGGGGTAAATGAGGTCACTGCCACACCCGATTGGTACGTTCGGGAACGAGTGTATGTTGTAATGGTTAGGGGAATTGGGGAAAGGGAAAGCGACAGTGGTGTCCGTATGTATGTGTGTGAAGTGTGTTGTGCAAATGACCGAATGAGGTAGGCCCGTGGTTGAAATCCCGAGAGAGGCGTGTACAGATGCTTCATCTATATTTTGGGGTTTTTGATTGTTTGCCGTTTAGCTTTGAAGAGAATATGTTTTAGGCGTTATTCAGCCTTCCTTCTTACATAGAGTCGGGGACTTACAAAAGGAGTAGTGCATCTATGGACACAATTAAACACATTCACCTACGTACATGAATGTGAAGTAGGTCAGTGACCGTGACGTAATCAGTGACCTTGACGAAACCACACCTGCAACCAATGTCCACAACATAATCAATCCCGGAAAATCTTTAAACCCTACTTTCACATATGATTTTATGTTCGTACATGACGCATCATAAAGAAATAATGAAAAAAAATGATGTACTACAGACGAGTATCCCCTTCCAATGCAGGTGACAGGTGACACAGATTAATGATCACAGCGAAACCCCACACAACCTTTTCGAGAGTGAAAGCAGGTTAATGATCACGAGGTAACCACCAGACCGTAGCTAATGATGACAAACACGCACACCTTACAGTCCAAAATAGTACATCAAAAACAGAAAGATGACCAATACCCGTAACCGAAATCATTACCCGTAGGCAGATGCTACAGATGACTCACCCGTGGCTCCCCCCCACCCACACCCCAATATTCACCATGTTTAAACTTGTACCGAGATCGAGAATTGATTCTGTTACAGACGAGGGAAACCTCTCTCCTAATGACTAAAACTGCCCAAAATCAATAATAAATAGGTCACACAGGTCTGCTAATGACCGATAATTTCTGCCCCTCTCTCACTGTACCAGAGATAAGAATACAATTAAGTGTAAAGGATTATAAAACTCGTTATACAATATATGCTTTTATTTTTGATTGTATAAACACTATACAATGCGCTTGCACACACACACACACACACACACACACACACACACACACACACACACACACACACACACACACACACACACAACCATTATTTTCCCACCCTACATATGATCAGATGAAAAGGAAAAATTCTAACCCGTGCCTGCATTACTATCACTGCATGCTGTCGAATCCTCATCATCTTCTGTTAAGTCAATGAGAGGAATCAAGTCAGCATATAACGGAGGCGGTTCGACGGGGGGAAAACTCTAAATTGTCTGATTACTCCCGCATGCCAACAAACTCCTCTCACCGTGCGATGACCCGTTGCCAAGACGAAACCGTGCAAATGATGAGAATATATTAGATAGATCATCTTCACCGTGGCAGCTCTTGGATGTTTGATAGGGCATGTGTCAGGACCATCTATGTAGCGATAAGTAGAGCTGTCTGGAAGATAATTCTTTTGTCTCGGTCGAAATCCTCCTTTTAAATGACAGTCTGTCCCCTGTGGATTACAGAACTTAACCCGTTTCTTCATCGCGGTGATATCTCCAGGTGGCGATCATTTATTATTTGCAGTGTAGGTGGGTTTCTCCATTGAATATCTTCTTTTCTTCCTGGCGTATTGTCACTCACTCTTCACTCACCAAACGACTAAACAGGGCTTTAAATACCATTGACGGCAATATTTCCATGCTGGCAACTATTGGATTTTGGGCGGGGCGGGAAACAAATAACAGGCTTAAATTTTCTGTGTAAAGGGTAAAATGCGATAACCACTATTTCATATGTTTGCACCTTTCATGCTTATAAAACTAAAAGGTTAATTACCTAATAGATTGAAAAGTCGCTGGTTTTATTCTATTTAGAGAGCATTAATAGGGTTTCCAAGGTATCTACACCTGGTCAAAGACGGGTTTCCCCCTCGTATTTACGCCTGAACACCTAAACAACCACCTCTTCTTGCTCAGAGGTAATGATGAAATAATCGCAAAGTTTTATAATCAGATATCCTTATTTTTTTTTTATAAATGCATAATATAACAAAGGTGCAGACCTAATAAGAATAAAAAAAAAAAAAAACTTAATTTCGCAGAACAACTGATAAGCCTGCAACCTCCTCTCATATTTTAACGTGTTATACTAGCCGTTCTTACATCCCAAAGACATCTTCATAATAAAAATATAGTTTTATTAAAGGGATCATGAATTCTTGTTGTACTTATTATGACTCTCAAGCTTACACAACATACCCCCTAAGAGGCGAAAACACAAATAACAGGCTTAAATTTTCTGTGTAAATGTAAATTGGCATAACCAACATTTCATACTTTGCACGTTTCATACTTATAAAACTAAAGGTTATTTACCTAATAGATTGAAATGACGCTGGTTTTATTCTATTTAAGAGCATTAATAGGGTTTTCAAGGTATCTAAAACCAGGTCAAAGACGGGTTTCCTCCCCCTGTATTTACGCCTAAAACACCTAATTATCTCCCAACTAGTACTACTTGCCCATATGTATAACTTTTTGCTTGAAACTTGTAATGACTTGACAATGGCTGTGTTACAGACGAATAAATCACCCCTCATAACCAATAACAAATAACCCCCGGCAAGGGAAAGAACCCAACCGCAGGAACGGATAGAAGTCAAGGCCAGGTAATGACCAAATTCAAGGTGTTGACCCGAAAACAGGTGATCCTTCCTTCCCTTCCTATCGCCCTTGTCCCACATTCCTCCATACCCCATTAAAAACCCAAATAATAGTAGAAAAAGAAGCAACAAACAAATCACCAGTCACAAGTCCTGCTTAGGGAATGATACACCCCTGCACTGAATGTTAAGGTGAGTGATCACACCTATACTAATGAGCGTGACAACCATCAATATGATAGCCCGATGTCGGTTGTCGCTGACGACCCCACCCCCCTCATCACTCCCCCTTCTCCCCCATATGCCTTTATTTGAATTTTTCAAGTTTTACACAAACACACGTCCTAAGAGGCGATAACACAAATAAAAGGGGCTTAAAGTTTGTGTGTAATGAAAATGCAAATTAACCCATTTTTCATACTTTGCAAGTTTCATACTTATAAACTACGGGTTTAAATTACTAATGGGACGAAAAAAACGCTGGTCTGATTCTATTTAGAGAGCCTGAATAGTGTTTTTAAGGTATCTACACCAGGTCAAAGAGGGGTTTTCCCCCCTCATTTTACGCCTGAACACCTAATTATCTACCCACTAGCGTCACCACCTGTCCCACGTGTTGACTCAGTTATGTTTTGCTAATTAACCTCAAGGGACAATGCGGTATATTTCCTAAAATGTTCCTGCCGCATTTCTCGATGTTTTACAATCTACAATGCAACTTAGGAAATATATTTAGTTTTCCCTTAAGACCCATATGTATAACTATATACATACGAGCATATCCTTCCATAAGAGATCGCATAACAATACATCCTCCGTTTTATGATGATATCAACACAGAAAGTGGACTAGCTCTTCAGCAATTTACTCCCCCTCCTCGAAATTGTCTATAGTACCCTGGCTACACGTATATAGGAAGAAAAAGAACGATGCAACGGTAACCATATATTGTTTGCGCATTCAGGCACCACTTATTAAATAAAACATACATATATTTTCTTTAAAACTTTTTTCAAAGAGAGAAAATATCTTAAGTCGACACTGATAAAACTTGCTACTCGACCTCTTCCACATTTTCGAAGAACTTAAAATAAAGCATGCCAAATGAAGAAAAACATCCTTCACCTATAATTTTTTCACTAGCCACTAGTTTTCTGCAGGTGACGAAAACTGTTAAAAAAACCCCTTAAACTTTTTTCTATCTCCAAGAATAAAAAAAGAAGGCTTTGATTAATTGTTAACAATTCTCCCCTTTAGCAATTGACTCTATCAAAACCAAGAACTTTTTATGAAATTGAAAAAAAAATTGAGGTAAAAATAATATAACTTGTTTGCCCCTCATGATATAATGTTTTTATAATTGTTCGCATATTGGACAAAGACACACCCCACACAAATTAGCCTAAAGCAGAGATTTTTGGCCTGGGTACTTTTACCAGAGGGAGTAAATATACATGGCACCCGCGATGCGATAATCTTAGCAGAAAAGCATGTGATTTTCCAACTGATGCGTTTTTTTTTTTCTCTTTTCTTAAACCGGTTATCAACAACTATATATTATATTTCTTAATCAAAACGTTCTTTGCAAAAAAAAATAAAATAAAGGTGCTTTCTTGTTGTCTGTCTAAATTAGATATTCTTGTTTACATGGCAGTAAGGGTATGGACGAGCAACATAAAAGTCGAGGAGGTAAGTTATAGAGAAAGGGTTGAAAATCACAGTCCTAAAGGGGGAAAAGCCGCAACCGAAGCAATATTTTCTAAATGACAAGTAAAAGCATTTGTTTAGGAGAAAAAATATTCGCTTTACCTCATAATAAGGGAGGGAAAAATCTTCTTTTTTATAACTTGAGGGAAAAAAAAATGCCCTTTTTTCAATACAAGGGTGATTATTGAAGTAAAATGTATATGAATCTGGAGCAGTTTTTTCAAGACTTGGGAAAAATATGGTAAGTGTTAAAAAGTTATAGCTTGCTAATCCTCTTTAACAAAAATCTTATTTTATCTAAAGATGCCTTCCTAAACTCTGAAAAATGCTCCAGGCAAATATCACAATAACGGACGAAAAACAAAGGTATCAGGGAATACCCCCGCTTGTCACGAGATAATGACTTCACCACATAGTAAAATCATTATTGGACGTGCGAAGTGAGGAAGAGGCGAACAATAGAGCGACACCATGGAAGTCTTTTCTCGTCTCCCTTTTGTGAAGAACTGCCATAGTTAATGAATATCTACCATGGAAGTCGCAGCCCTTCAATCATTTTACCAAGGTAAACCCCCCTGTTCTAGATAGCTAGAAAGTTTTAGAAATGCACGCCTCGGTTGTTTATCTTCGTAGCACATCGTTCTTCACACCCACTCGTTCCGCTAGCTCACGGTCTGTTCTCCCTATCAAACATGCCCTATCTTGTTTTGGGGAGCCTCACCTTCTCCTAAAACTGCTCCTCCTCCCCTCCCCCTCGACTAAGCGCGGATGCTGTATTTACCGCGAGGATGTAAAAAAAGGTTTATTATAATCATAATTGGAGCTATAACATAACTTCACACAACACTAAATATGTATTGACATTGATTGACTTAGAATTGGTGATGCCTATAGTCTATCAAGCTTGGAGGTTCCTTGCGAAGAAAATAAAAAAATTTTTATAAACAGTAATATTCTTTCATCAGTAGTTAAAAATAGATAATTACTCTATGACTACAATACACAATCACCATAGTACAAACATTTGCCACGATAATTTGTCAGAATTTATAATTCCATCATTCATTCAAGTTTTGCTTCTCGCTTTCCTCGCAATTATTTACTGCCATGTAAAACAAGAATATCTAATGTAGACACACAACAAGAAAGCACCTTTATTTTATTTTATTTTGCAAAGAACGTTTTGATTAAGAAATATAATATATAGTTGTTGATACTCGATTTAAGAAAAGAAAAAAAAAAACGCATCAGTTGGAAATCACATGCTGTCTGCTATATCTATCGCATCGCGGGTGCCATGTATATTTACTCCCTCTGGTAAAAGTACCCATGGTCAAAAATCTCTGCTTTAGGCTAATTTGTGTGTGTGTGTCTTTGTCCAATATGCGAACAATTATAAAAGCATTATATCATGAGGGGCAAACAAGTTATATTATTTTACCTCAATTTTTTTTTTCATATTTCATAAAAGTTCTTGGTTTTTGATAAGATCAATTGCTAAAAGGGGAAAATGTGTTAACAATTAATCAAGCCTTCTTTTTTATTCTTGGAGATAGAATATTTTACATGGGTTTTTAACAGTTTTCGTCACTGCAGCAACTAGTGGCAAAAGTGAAAAATTATAGGGGAAGGATGTTTTCTTCATTGGCATGCTTTTATATTAAGTTCTTTAGAAAGTGGAAGAGGTCGAGTAGCAGTTTTATTCAGTGTCGACTTAAAGATATTTTTCTCTCTTTGTAAAAGATTTAAGGAAAAATATATGTATGTATTACTTAATAAGTGGAGCCTTAATGCGCAAACAAAATATTTTGTTTCCGTTGCATCGTTCTTTTTCTTCCTATATAGGTGTAGCCAGGTACTATAGACAATTTCGAGGGGGGGGAGTAAAATTTCTGAAGAGCTAGTCCACTTTTTGTGTTGATATCATCATAAAACGGAGGATGTATTGTTATGCAATCTCTTTTTGGGGAAAGGGTATGCTCGTATTATATAGTTATACATGGTCTTAAGGGAAAAATAAAAATATTTCCTAAGTTGCATTGTAGATTGTAAAACATCGGAAATGCGACAGGAACATTTTAGGAAAAATACGCATTGTCCCTTGAGGTTAATTAGCAAACATAACTGAGTCAACATGTGGGACAGGTGGTGACGCTAGTGGGTAGATAATTAGTTTTTCAGGCGTAAATATGAGGGGGAAACCCGTCTTTGACCTGGTGTAGATACCTTGAAACACTATTCGGCTCTCTAAATAGAATCAGACCAGCGTCTTTTCATCTATTAGGTAATTAACCTGTTAGTTTTATAAGTATGAAACTTGCAAAGTATGAAATATTGGGTTTTCGCATTTACATTTACACACAAACTTTTAAACCTGTTATTTGTTTTTTCGCCTCTTCGTAGGTGTTTTTGTGTATGCTTGAGATTCATAATAAAGGCATTGGGGAGAAGGGGGGTGATGAGGGGTGGGGGCTCACGAACGGGCATCGGGCTATCTATGATGGGTCACGCTCATTACTTAGGTGTGATCACTCACCTGTAACACTTCATGCAGAGAGTATTATCTCCCAACAGGCTTGTGACTGTGATTTGTTGTTTGCTCTTTTTTTAATTTGGTTGTATGGGGTATGGAGGAATGTGGACAAGGCGGTAGGAAGGGAAGGAAGATCACCTTTTCGGTCAACACTAATTTGGTCATTCCTGGCTGACTTCTATCCGTCCTGCGTGGTTCTTCCTTGCGCGTTATTTGTTATTGGTTATGAGGGTGATCTTCGTCTGTAAACGGCATTTGTCAGTCAGTTACATTCAAGCATAGTTTACATATGGCAGTAGTACGCTAGTTGTGATATTGGTGTTCAGGGTAATCAAGGGGAAACCCGTCTTTGATGTGTAGATACCTAAACCATTAGCTCTCTAATAGAATAAACCACGTCATTTCATCTATTAGTAATCCTTTTAATTTTATAGTTGAACGTGCAAGGTATAAATTTTTATCGCATTTCTTTACACAGAAAATTTAAGCTGTTATTGTGTTATCGCCTCTAGGGGTATGTTTGTAAGCTTGAGGTCAATAAGTCAAAAAGATTTCATGATCCTTTATAAACTATTTTTATTATGAAGATGTCTTGGATGTAGAACGGCTAGTAAACCGTTAAATATGAGGGAGGTCGGGCTATCAGTCGTTCTGCGAAATTAAGTCTTTTTATTATTATTCTTATTAGGCGCACCTTTGTTAATCATGCATTTGTAAAATAAATAAGATACTGATTTATCTTTGCGATTATTTCATCATCTCTGAGAAAGAGGTGTTTTAGGTTTAGCGTAAATACAGGGGGAAACCCGTCTTTGCCAGGTTAGATACCTTTGGAACCTTTAATGCTCTGGGGTTAGGGTTTTGGGCATCTTTTTGTTTTTTAAATTTTTTTTGGAGTTTAAGGTTGGTTTTTTAGTTTTTTGTTTTTTGGGGTCCTTGGTTTTTATTTTGGGGTGTAAAGGGCTTTCCCCCAAAAAGGTTTTGGTTACCTTTGTGTCTTTTACTTGTCCCGTCCCGGTTGGGGGGTTTTCCGCTGTATTTATTTTTTGGTTTTTTGTCATATCGTCTGTAAACACAATTTGCATCAGTTAAATAGGAATATTTCTGGGAATGTTATGCTGTTGTAAAAATTTTTGGTGTTGGGAAATCAAGGTACCGTTCCCTGGGTCCTGAAACCTATTTAATTCTTAAAATTAAAAAGTTTTAATTTATTAAATCCTTTATTTAAAAAGAAGGTATAAATATTATCTATTTATTTTTAAAACAGAAAAAAAAACCTTTTGTGACTTACATAAAAAAAAGCAAAATAAAAAAAAACAATAACCAAAAATTTTTCCAAAACCCCTTTTTTATATAAAACTTTTTATTACCTATTACCGGGAAAACTTTTGGGGCGCATCACTTCCGCATTAAGCCCTTTTAACTCAAGGTCTGCCCTTTTAAAGGGCGGATTTTCCTTAAAACCTCGGGTAAATGGGTTGGTTTTCTCAAATACCTTTACAAAAAAAATTTGTTTTCGCCAAATGGGGTTTTTTAATTAAGATACCTTAAATATTAATTTCTAAAATAAAAAAAATTCTTTAAATATAGTAAACTAAAAAGAAACCCCAGGGGGCATGGTAAATATTTTAAATTTAAAATTTAAAAAAAAGCTTATTTTTGGGAAAATATAAAAAGGTTAAAAAGAAAAAATTCTTTGAAATTTTTTTTTCTTGGGTGGTTTTTTAAGGTTTCTCAAAACAAGAAAAATTTTTTTTAAAACATACTAAAATAAACCCAAAAACTAAATTAAAAAACATAGGAGGGGTAGGCCGCCCGGTGAGCCCTTTCCAGGGGCCCCGTTTTCTTTCCGCACCCCTTTTCCTCCCCGGAGGCCCTACCCCATAAAAACGGGGGGGGGGGGGGGGGCGGGGAAACCGGGGCGTCGGGCCGCACCCCGGGGGGGAGGGGGGGGGTTTCATTGGAAAAGGGGGGGGCAAAAGTTTTAGGGGACTCCCTTTATACAGGGGCCCCCAACACATCAGTGTGGTTCCAGGACGGAAATTTTTTCCTTTATTAAAGGGGGTTTTCCCCTTTGTTTTTTTTAATTTTTTTTTTTTGTGTTGGGTTGGGGGGTGTTTTGGGGGTTTTTTTTTGGGGCCTTGTTTATTTTATAACAAAAAAAAGGGAATAGTAAAACATTAATTTAAAAACATCCCCCATTACCCCTTTTATAAAAGGGGGAAAAATTTGCCCCCAAT
>NW_023646539.1:0-7622 GCF_015228065.2 Penaeus monodon | reverse complement strand
AATAATAATAAAAAATTTTAAAAAAAAATTTAATATTCAAATGTTAAAAAATTCTCTTTATTCTCATTTTTAAATTAAAAAAAACCTTTTTTTTTTCCCAAAAATTGGGGTTAAAAAAAAAAAAATTTTGGGATTACCCAAAAAACCAATTTTTTTTTTGGTTTAATTTTTTTATCCTTTTTTTTAATTTTTAAAAAATTCCAATCACAAATCGAAATTCATTTTTGTTATCCTAAAACATATTTCTATTTTTCTTTTTCACTTTTAATTTTTTCTTATAATTTTTATTATTATGCAAATTGGGTTTATATATATTTTTCAATAATACTAATAAACCACAAAAAAAATAATAAAAAAAAAACAAAAATAATAACCAAAAATAACATTTATTAATTTTATTTTATACATTTTAAATTGTATCTTATTTAAAATTATTATTTTATAATATTATTTTGCAATTATAATAAACAAAAAATAAAGAAATAAACAATAATAAAACTAATAACATTTTTTAAAATAATCATTTTTTAAAAAATTATACTTATTATTTTTTATTACTTATAAAAATTTTTTTTGGCAAAATACAAAATAAGATAATAGTAATAATAATAAAATAATAATAAAAATAATAAAATAAATAATAATAATTAATTTAATAATAATAATAATAATAATAATAATAATAATAATATTAATAATATAAAATTTTTTTTTGTTATCAAAAAATTCTCTTTATCTCACTTTATCATCATTATTGTTATGATTAATACAATTCTGGTAATTATTATCATTATTACCCTAATAATTGCCGAAATCACCAAAGAAATCGAAAAAAACGTCATTTTGGAGTATACTCTCAAAAGGCTATATTTCGCTAGATTTGCCGCTTTTTCGACTTTGGGAATGTTTTCTTATACCTTTTTTATATTATATATGGACACAATTCCTGTTATTATCATCTTTATTATCATGATTATCATCATTATTATCGTTATCATCATCATTATCATCATTATCATCATTATCATCATCATTATCATCATTATGCAATTATTATCATCATTATTGCAATTGTTATCATTATTATTGCAATTATTGGAGTTATAGTATATATTTTTGCAATAATACTAATAACCACAACAATAATAATAGTAATAACAATAATAATAACAAAATAACGATTTTATAATAATTATTTATATCATTATCTTAATTAGTATCGTTATTACTGTAATTATTACGTATAATAATTATTTTGCAATATACTACCAGTACAATAATAATGATGATAATAATTACAATAAAAATACTAATAACAATATTATAACCACTAGCATCATTATTATTATACTTATACTTATTATTATTATTGTTATTATTACAGTTATAATAGATTTTTGGCAATAATACTAATAATTAAGATAATAGTAATAAATAATAATAATAATAATAATAATAATATATAATAATAATAATAATAATATAATAATAATAATAATAATAATTAATATTAATAATATTCAAATGTTATCAAAATCTCTTATTCTCACTTTTACCATCATTATTGTTATGATTAATACAATTCTGGTAATTATTATCATTATTACCCTAATAATTGCCGAAAATCACCAAAGAAATCGAAAAAACGTCATTTGGAGTATACTCTCAAAAGGCTATATTTCGCTAGATTTTGCCGCTTTTTCGACTTTTGGGAATGTTTTCTTATACCTTTTTTATATTATATATGGACACAATTCCTGTTATTATCATCATTATTATCATGATTATCATCATTATTATCGTTATCATCATCATTATCATCATTATCACATATCATCATCATTATCATTCATTATTGCAATTATTATCATCATTATTGCAATTGTTATCATTATTATTGCTTTTATTGGAGTTATAGTATATATTTTTCCCAATTAATACTAAAACCACAACAAAATAATGGGAAAACAATAATAATAAAAATAAAAACGTTTTTTATAAAATTTATTTATTCATTATTTTAAATTTAGTACCCTTTATTACTGTAATTTTTACTGTTATAATAATTATTTTTCCCAATTATACTAAAATACAAATAATAATGATGATAAAAATTTAACAATAATAATACTAATAACAATTTTAAAAACCACAAAGCATCTTTTATTATTATATTATATTTATTTTTATTATTTTTATTATTACGTTATAATAGATTTTTTGGCAATAATACAAAAATTTAAGATAATAGTAATAATAAAAATATTAATAATAATAAAAATAAAAAATTTAATAAAATAATAATAATAAAAAATAATAAAATAATAATAATAAAAATTTTAAAAAATTTTCAAATTTTTAAAAAAAATTCTTTTTATTCTCATTTTTCCCTTTCATTATTGTTATGATTAATACAATTCTGGAAAATTATTATCTTTATTACCCTAATAATTGCCGAAATCACCAAAGAAATGGGAAAAAAGTCATTTTGGGTATATTCTCAAAAGGATATTTCGCTAGTTTTTCCCCTTTTTTCAAATTTTTGGGAAATTTTTTTCTTATCCCTTTTTTTAATTTTAAATTTTATGGACACAATTCCTGTTATTACCCTCTTTATTACAGATTATCATCATTTTATCTTTAAATCATAAACATTTATAATCTTTATCATCATCATTATCACCCATTATTGCAATTATTATCACATTATTGCAATTTTTATCATTTTTATTGAAAATTATTGGGGTTTATAGTTTTATATTTTTGCAAAAATTTACTAATAACCAAAACAATAATAATATTTAATAACAAAAATTAAAAAACCAAAATAACGATTTTATAATAATTATTATATCATTATTTTTAAATTTAAGTATCGTTTTTTACTGTAATTATTACGGGAAAATAATTTTTTTTTGAAAATTATATACCAGTACAAATAAAAATTTGATGATAATAATTACAATAAAAATACTAAAACAATTTAAAAACCACTAGCATCTTTTATTATTAACTTATACTATTATTATTATTGTTATTATTACGGGTTATAATAGTTTTTTTTGGAAATTTAAAAATAAAATTTAAAAGATAATATAATAATAAATAATAAAATAATAATAATAATAATAATGATAAAAATTTAATAATAAAAAATAAAAATAAAAAAATAATAATAAATAATAATAATAATAAAATTTAAAATTTTCAAATTTTTAAAAAAATTTTCCCCTTTATTCTAACTTTTACACCCTTATTGTTTGATTAATAAAATTTCCGGTAAATTATTATCATTATTACCCTCAAAATTTGCCGAAACACCAAAAAAATCAAAAAAACGTCATTTTGGAGATACTCTCAAAAGGCTATTTTTCGCTAGTTTTGCCGCTTTTTCGACTTTTGGGAAGTTTTTTTATACCTTTTTTTTTATATATGGACACAATTCCTGTTTTTATCACATTATTATCATGTTTTATCATCATTTTTAAATCGTTATACCCATCTTTATCATCTTTATAAATCATTATCTCATCTTTATCATCATTTTTGAAATTTTTTTTCATTTTAAATTGAAAATTTTTATCTTTTATTTTTGGGAAATTTATGGATTTTAAAATATATATATTTTGCAATAATATTTAAAAACCACAACAATAATAATAGAAAATAACAAAATAATAACAATAATAACGATTTTATAAAATTTTTTTTTAATCATTATCTTAATTAGATCTTTTATTACTGTAATTATTACTGTTATAATAATTTTTTGCAATTTTTAAACTCCCCGTAAAAATAAAATGATGATAAAAAATTACAATAATAATAAAAATTTAAACAATATTATAACCACTAGCATCATTATTATTATATTTATACTTATTATTATTTTGTTATTATTACTTTATAATGTTTTTTTGGAAAATAATACTAAAAAATTTAAGATAATAGTAATAATAATAATAATAATAATAATATAAATTTAATAATAAAAAAAATAATAATAATAAAAATAATAATAAAAAATAATAAAAATTAATTAATTTTAAAATGTTATCAAAATTCTCTTTATTCTCACTTTTACCATCTTATGTTATGATAATAAAAATCTGGTAAATTTTTAATTATACCCTAATAATTCCCGGAAATCACCAAAGAAATCGAAAAAACGTCATTTGGGGAGTATATTTAAAAAGGGGCTATATTTCGCTAGATTTTCCCCTTTTTTCGACTTTTGGGAATGTTTTTATACCTTTTTTATTTTATATATGGACACAATTCTTTTAAATTATAAATCATTATTATCAGGGGATTATCATCATTATTATCTTTAATTCTTTATAAATTATCTTTCATTTTTCACCCTTTTATCAAAATTATTCCTTTTTCATTATTGAAATTGTTATAAATTATTTTTGGGCAATTTGGATTTTATATTTATATTTTTTTGCAATAATACTAATAACCACAACAATAATAATAGTAATAACAATAATAAAAACCCAATAATAACGATTTTATAAAAATTTAAATTTTATATCATTATCTTAATTAGTACGTTATTACGTAATTTACTTTTTAAAAATAAAATTTTTCCCAATTATATACCATTTACAAAAATATGATGATAATAATTACAATAAAAATACTAATAACAATAAAAAAACCACTGGGCATCATTATTATTATACTTATACTTTTATTATTATTGTTTTTTATTACAGTTTAAAGTTTTTTTGGCAATAATACAAAAATTTAAAGGGATAATAGTAAAAATAATAATAATAAAAATAATAAAATAATAAAAAAAAATAATAATAATAAAAAAAATAATATAATAAAATAATAATAATAAAAATTAATAATATTAAAATTTTATCAAAATTCTCTTTTTTCTCATTTTTTCCCATCATTATTTTATGTTTAATACAATTTGGTAAATTAATCTTTATTACCCTAATAATTGCCGAAATCCCCAAAGGGAAATCAAAAAAAACGTCTTTTTGGAATTTTCTTCAAAAGGATATTTCGCTAGTTTTTTTTTCCGCTTTTCGATTTTTGGGGAAATTTTTTTTTCTTATATTTTTTTATATTATTTTTATGGACACAATTCCGTTTTATCATCTTTAAATTTCAGATTATAATTCTTTTTTATCGTTATCACATCTTTATCATCATTATCTTTCTTTATCATCTTTTCATTATCATATTATTGCAATTATTAAACCCATTATTGAATTTATAAATTATTATTGAAATTTTTTGGGAAAGTTATGTATATTTTTTTGCAATAATATAAAAACCCCACAACAAAATAATATAAAAAACAATAATAATAACAAAAAATAACTTTTTTTTATAATAATTTATTATTATTTTTAAAATTAGTACTTTATTACTGTAATTTTTACTGTTAAAATTTAATTTTTTTTGGAAAATTATATCCCAGTAAAAAATAAAATGATGAAATAATTACAATAATAATACAATAAAAAATTTAACCAAAAGCATCTTTTATTATTATACTTATATTATTATTATTTTGTTATTATTACAGTTATAAATAGTTTTTTTTGGAATAATACTAATAATTAAGAATTAAAAATAATAATAAAATAATAATAATAATAAAAAAAATTTAAAAAAATTTAAAATAATAAAAATAATATTAATAAAATATAATAAAAATAATAAAAAATAATATTAAATGTTATAAAAATTCTCTTTTTTCTCATTTTTCCCACATTATTTTTTATGATTAATACAATTTGGTAATTATTACCATTATTCCCCTAATAATTGCCGAAATCCCCAAAGAAATCAAAAAAAAACGTCATTTGGGGAGTTTTACTCTCAAAAGGCTATTTTTCCCGCTAGATTTTGCCGCTTTTCGATTTTTGGGAAAATTTTTTTTCTTATACCTTTTTATATTATATATGGACAAAATTCCCTGTTTTTACATCATTATTTTTGTTTTCATCATTATTATCTTATCATCTTTACCATTATCATCATTATCACATTATCATCATCATTTTATCAAAATTTTTGAAATTATTATCATCTTATTGCAATTGTTATCATTATTTTTGAAAAAATTAGGAGTTATAGTAGATTTTTTTTGCAAAAATTTATTTAATAACCAAAAATAAAATAGTAATAACAAATAATAATAACAATAATAAGGGTTTTATAAAAATTATTTAATCTTTATCTTAATTAGTATCGTTTTACTGTAATTATTAGGGTTATAATAATTTTTTTTGAAATTTATACTACAGTACAAAAATAATGATGAAAATAATTAAAAAATTTTAATAATACTAAAACAATTTTATAACCACGGCATCATATTATTATACTTATACTTATTTTTATTTTTGTTTTTTATTACGGGTTAAAAATGGGTTTTTTTGGCAATAATACTAATAATTAAGATAAAGTAATAATAATAATAATAATAATAATAATAATAATAATGCAAAACAAATAATAATAATATAATATAATAAATAAAAATTTAAATAACCAATAAATAATAATATCCATTTATAATTCAAAATATTTCCTTTTTTCCATTTTTTGTTTGGATTTTCTTATCCTGATTAATTAGTAAATCAAAAAATTTTACACATTTTATATACAAATTTTTTGCTAGATTTCCATTTCATTTCGAATTTTTCTTATACATTTTGCAATTTATTATCAATTCCTTTTTTATCATTATTTTTTTAATTCCATTATTATCTTTATATCATTATCATCATTATATCATATATCATCATATTACATATTAATTTTATAATTTTGCAATTTTATCTATTATTGCTATTTTTGGATTATATTATTTTATATAATATTTTGCAATAAAACAATAAATAATAATAATATAATAAAATAATAAATTATAATAATATTATATCATACTATTTATTATACTTATATATTATTATTTTATTTATTATTACTTATATAATTATTTGCAAATAATAATAGATAATAATTACATAATAATACTAATAAATATAATAATACTACATAATATATATATATTATATATATATATTATTAAATAACAGTTTAATAGATTTTTGGCAATAATACTAATTTAAATAATAGTAATAATAATAATAATAAAATAATATAATAATTAATAATAATTACTAATAAAATTTAATAATAAAATAATAATAATAAAATTCAATGTTATTCAAAATTCTTTATTCTCACTTTTCCCTTATTTTAGATTAATAATTTTATTATATCTTTTTAAATAATAATGCCAATACGAAAAATCATAATCATTTAGATTATTCTCTAATTTCTTTTTCTCAATTTTGGCTTTTTCATCTTTATTTATTCAATTATTATATATTATTAACACAATTCTGTTTATTTTTAATTATTGTATATATATATTTTTTTATCATCTAAAAACCCATCATTATCATATTAATATTATCATATATGAATATTATCATATTATTCATTTTATCATTATTATTAATTTTGATTTATAATACAATTATTATATATAATAACAATAATAATAATATAATAACATAAATAATAAATAATAATTTTAATAATATTTATAAATTATTTATAAATTTTTTTTTTAA
>NW_023646538.1:5000-7623 GCF_015228065.2 Penaeus monodon | reverse complement strand
AAAGCCCCCGACTCTCCCAAAAAAAACCCCAAAGCCCCTCGCCCTCCCCGTGGAAAAAACCATCGCTCGACGTATCCTTTCCCCCAAAGCTGCTTGGGTCACATCGCGAAAAGCTTCCTGGATACAGCCCGTCAGAGATTCGTGAGGTCGCCTCGAACGGGTTTTCACATGCTGCTTTCCCCTAAGCCCTTGGGTTCCATTCCCGGGCTTCAAAAATATCTACGGGAAATTTCATCCTCCCTAAATTGACCACGCCTCCCCCCCCTGGTCCCCCCCCCCGCCACCCAGCTGCTAAACTTGGAGGGTGCAAAAAGGGAGCCAAATCATTTCGGCCTGTTATCCCAGCTTTGACACCCCCTGGCTACCCAGGACTCCCCTCCCTCACGACCATCCCAAACCCCTCACTCGCATTTTTGGTCTAAAATTGCTGTGCATCCCGCCACCGTGACCGCTGCCCCCCGACGCGAGCCGCCTCCCCGGGGCCTACGCGCCGCCAAACAAACTGGTCCCCCTCGGGGCCCCGCACTGCCCGCTACCCCCGGACACAGACCCACTTATCCGATCATCAACGAACCCTAGGCCATTTTTACTTGTCCAATCCCATCACCTGATTTTGTACTTGGGTTTTTTATCTGTTTTTTTTGTTGTTATTGATTGTTGTTTTCTTTTTTTATGGTTGTTTATTGTTTTTATATATGTTTTTTCTCTTTTGTTTTCTATGTACTTTTTTAGCCTAGGCTGCATGAAAGTCAGAAAACCATATTATATTATTTATTTTTTATATTATTTTTTTATTTTATTATTATTTTTTATAAAGGCAGGGAAACTAATGTCAAGTAGGTGTTTTTTTGGTGACACGACTGCAAAAGAGGGGAAAGGTTTTAACTCCCCTTTGCGCATTGGACATCAAATATAATTTTTAGGACTTTTTCTAAAAACTTCAAGGGGGTTTGGGGGAATCGGTATCAACTATTTAAGAATGGACTTGTTATTGATCAGGATTAACAAGGGAAATATACGCACGCACACACACATTACCTTAGGATCTTTGGGAGGCTCTACATATCTCCACTTGTGTTTTCCCCATGGAAAAAAAAGAGAAATTTTTTAAATTTTTTTTATCATTCGGGTAACTAACTATAGTACACTTAATTTTTGTCATTTTTTTGTTTTATCTTTTTATTTCCCCCAAAAACAAATTATTGTAAGTAAATATAAAATAATATATATATATAAAAATAAAATTAATATATATATATATATATTACATTTTAATAATATATTTAATATATTATATAATTATATATATATATATATAAAAATTTTTATATATATACGTGTTTAAATATAATGATAAAAAATATAGATATAAATTTTATATATACAACAATACAATATATAATCTAAAAACAATAAAATGCATATTATAAAAATAATATATAAAATATTATTATATATTTTAAATATATTGTATGTATGTTATATATATTATACATATAAAAAATTAAAACCAATATTTAATGTATATAACTATGTATCACACCATAGATACGACACCCACACACACACACGACATATATATATTAATATATATTATATATATATATATTAATATATTATATATAAAATAATATATACAATATATATATACATATAAATATAATATTTTAAAATATATATTTATATATATATATATATAAATTTTTGTAATTTATAAATATAAATATGTATAATATAAATAAATAAAGTAAGTTTAATATACAATATATATACTTCTTATAAATAGATAACATAAACAAGTGGTATGTGTGTGATAATATATACATATATATATATATATATAATATAAAATATAATATATTATCCCACACCAAACAAAACACCACGCACGACGCACGCCCCCAGCAGCACAACATACACTTTCTCAAAAACATATTGAGCGCCCCCCGCCTCGTTCTCTGCCCCCAAACAAAAGGCAGGCTAGGCAACGGCGTGCTATCCAAGGGTCTGAACCGAACAGCCCAAGGGCACCGAACCACAGCGCCCCAGAAAACCACGAGGGGAAACCCACTTGGGGGCAGGGCACGAAATAAACAAAAATGACATTTTCCCTTTTATTTAACAAGTTATTTCCCCTACACATTTCATGGGCACAATACGGGGGGAAACCCAGATGCACACTACACGATAAGCTTATAACGGGCAACACAAAATATCGGGTCACAAGGTACACACGAGGTTTTTTCACAGGAGCAGCACCCAACGCGTCTCTCTGGTTGTTCCTCGCCCCTCCGCCACGCCAGTGCATATTTTTCCCAGGCCCCTTTTTTAAAACACCCCCCAGGTCATTTTTTCATTTAAAAAATGTTGGCACAGAGACAAAGACCACTGGCGGCCCCTACCCCCCCTTAGCAGACGCCCCGTCTGCTCGCATACCAAACCCTGAAACAAAATACAAAAATTTCAATAAAATTAGTCCTCCGGAACAAAAAAAAAATTCTTTCAAAACAAAATAACTGAAAATTAAAAAAACCAGTTCTCAAAAAACAAAAAAAAACCCTCTTTCCAGGCGCGGTTTTCCCTTCACTCTCGCGGGGGTTGGGCTTGGAGGAGGGTGGGGGTT
>NW_023646537.1:0-2500 GCF_015228065.2 Penaeus monodon | reverse complement strand
GGTTTGCATGCCTGTATGGATTTCTCCTGGGAGAAATCCATACAGTCTGGAGGATAACTTAGCATTATTGCGATACATAAGCCTGTTCAGTATTATCCTCTCAAGTACTTTGCACAGACAGGAGGTCAAGGAAATGGGCTGTATTTGTCAGTATTAGGTTTAGGTATGGAATGATTAAGCTTTTAGTCCAGGAGCTTTTGGGATGATTCCTTGTGATAGGCTGAGTCTATACAGGTGCAAAAGTGGGTTGCCTGGTACCTGAGCAATGTGGCGAAGGACGCTGTAAGTAATGCCATCTTCGCCAGGGGCGGATGCCCTACCTTTCAAAAGGGCATTACTTAGTTCCCACTCGGTTATTTCGGCAAAGTCGGAGGGGTCAATAGCAGCACAGGCTACTGCTATATTAAAGTTTCTATCTATTTTCGACTTTCTAGTTGATCTTTTATCCCTTGTGGGAATGAGTTTAGTTGAGAATTCCCGGCCCACTGCTCTAGCGGCATATTAGCCTGCTCTTGTGGTGGAACTGCGGTGTTGTGAGAGTTTTACCTGTCAGCCTATTAATTTTTCTCCACATGTCAGCCACAGAGGTTTGACTATTGATACCTTGCAGAAATTGTTCCCAGTGTTTACTACGAATCTGAGTTTTTAATTCCCTGAATTCCTTGTTGGCTTTAAGAAACTGCAGAAGATTATCTGTCGTCTTACTATCTTTATAACAATTAGCAAGCTCCTGGAACCGTTAATGTTCCTTGGCCAGAATAGGCCAAGGCCTGGGTGCTCTTTTTCTTCGAGAGTTTTCGTGAACAGACCCATGTGTTATAGTAGTCAGTGACAACTTGATAAGTCCTGAGAAAAAGGTTCAACAGTTGTTATTTCATAGGTGTTATACCAGTCATAGACCCGTGCCTTGAAGTGATGCTCCAGGCCCGGTGGGATAATTATTCTGAGCCTAGGTGATTTAGGGGCTGAGTCGCTGTCTACAGTATAGTCTGTTCGGATTGCAAAGTGGTCACTAACTAACTCTCGTACCAGTGAAGTACAGACATTACCATGAACTATACGGTGAGGAGAGAGTGTCTCCTCGCACAAGGTCGAGGGGGGTGCCCCCCAGGGCCGGAGGGTCGTTGCCGAGGTCCTGCAGTCATTTCATTTTTTTTCGATTTCGTTGTGCCTTCAGGTAAGGCGAGGCGGACGTAATTCTTCTTTGGTGCCAGTGGTGTCTTACTGGCATTGTCGGGCTTTCTTTTTTTCTTTGCTTTCGACTTCACTAATGTGAAGCCGTCACTTCCTCCTTCAGCGTCGCCCATCAGGGCGTCAGGATCACCTTCAGTGCATGCCTGTTGCATGGCAATGGATTCAGTAGTACTATCCACTGAACTACAGGATGAAGCGCATTCTTCAGCCGCGGGAGGAGTGGGACAGTTATCCACCGCGCCTTGCCCATCCGGCTCGCCCGCCTCGTGACAGGTGATATATAGCGCTCGGGACAACGGGGCACTCAACTCTAACGGTTACCACAGCAGTACTTGGCACTCGGTAGAGGAATTATTTCAAATTCTCGTACAAGCATAACTATTATCACATCACTATTGTCATGTCACTGACTTGCGGATTATATGAGCACCAAATGTTCATGAACTCCTTGTACAACTTTCTTGTATATGACGCAAGAGGTTCGTGTGTAAGGGACGAGGGCACCGAAGCACGGACACCACACGACCTTTCCGTATGAGGTCACGGTGTGTACTGGGAATAAAATTCTGAGTTAAATGTGGCACTTTTGACCCTTAGAGTGTTCGTATTTGAATTAACGTTTGCGTGAAACCAAATACCTACAAGTGAATATTTGTAAATAGAACACGTGTTACTTTAAACAAAATAGCAAAACTGAAATTATTACCCAGCGTACGTTTAGGATACGATGTAGACAATTAAGTATGTGTCTGGTGTTCCACTTTCTGTACCTGTATCAATTCTGCAGATATAACATAAGTCCAATAATTACAATTTGGTCGCTTGATGAGATTTTTGAGTTGTGGAAATTGACTGGCACCATACACTATCATCATCATTTACATTCAGCGGTGAATTTATACATTATAGAACCTTTTTTCTTGTTAATGATATTCCCTCTTACGTGGAATCAGGTCGGTGAGGCCTGTCACTCTATGATGGTATGGAGAAGGAGAGTGACAGAGAGACAAACCAGAAATATATATATAAGAGAGAGACACAGAGGCAGGCAGAAAGGGAGAGAGGGAGGGAGAGACAAGCAGACAGAAAAAGAAAGAGAGAGACAGGCAGACAGTAAGAAAGAGAGAGAGAGACTGACAGACAGAAAGAGAGGGAGAGAAGCAGACAGAAAAGAGAGAGGAGAGAGAGAGAGAAATAGAGAGAGAGAGAGAGATAAACACACACACACACACACACACACACACACACACACACACACACACGTACACAGACGGCAGAGACAGAGACAAACCAGAATGCAGATATG